>NC_087215.1:30873932-31081432 GCF_015104395.2 Macrobrachium nipponense | reverse complement strand
TTAAATGCTCGTGTGTTAGTGATTTTCACAATGCTTGTAGAAAGTTGGTATTATTTAACAAATTTTGAATGATTGAAACAAAAACTTTCATCTTACATTCACCAGTTTCTGTATCACACTTGCAAAGGGAAAAGTTTTCTCCCAGTAACCACCATCTTGATGAAGCTACAGATACCATGGAAATATGACTTTAGTCCCTCCACTACATGTATGACTTATTTGAAAGATGAAGGTGATGAAAAGGGTTTGTATGTGCAAATGAGATTATGCCATATCAAATATGCTCTTTAGTGAACTGCTCCCCACAACATTCAGTGGAGGCTGGCATACAAGGCAAAGATGACCAAAGCACAGCTTGCAATAATGTGTTTTGTAGAAATTGACCTGCACTCATGGAATTACTAAGCACTTACAAAAGTCACAGAAACATGGAATCTTTGCCTGAGTATATTTATATTCCCTTGGGAGTAGAATGTGGTTTTGAATATTAGCAAAAGTGTGAGAGAGCTACTGAACTCTATTATAACTGCCTCTTTGTAATTCAGCAAGATCAGAGCTGATGACTGCGAAAGCTTAATTTTCACAAACAGGGAAGAACTCTCTTACTAAACCAAGGAAGTTAGGCAACACTGATATATTAAAAAAATGATATTGTTATGATACAATAAAGTTTCATACATACTTACCTGGCAGATATATACATAGCTAAGACTCCGTCGTCCCCGACAGAAATTCAAATTTCGCGGCACACGCTGCAGGTAGGTCAGGTGATCTACCGTCCTGCCCTGGGTGGCAGGATTAGGAACCATTCCTGTTTTCTATCATATTTTTTCTCTTCCACCTGTCTCCTTGCGGGGAGGCTGGGTGGGCCCTAATCGTATATATCTGCCAGGTAAGTATGTATGAAACTTTATTGTATCATAACAATATCATTTTCATACAATCAACTTACCTGTCAGATATATACATAGCTGATTGGCACCCTTCGGTGGAGGGTAAGAGACAGCTACTATATGGAATAGACAGGTAAACAACATATGTTGTAGGTATAAATAAAACCTTGGTTCCTACCTGATAGGTGGTAGACTTCGTGGGTGTTTGCCCAGTAGTCTGCATCACCTCAAGAAACTTTAGCGAGATATGTGATCTATGGCCAAGAGTTCTTGTGGGTCTGCCGAAGGGGTCTTATCCACTTACTCGGCAGAGCCTGAAAGGACTTTGTCAATGGGTGCTGATCCACTTATATGACAATACACCTTATGAAGGAGCGCAACACCGATCCCGATCACCTGATCCTAACACGAGGGTTCGCGCTCAAATTGGAAAGAGTTATCCCCACACTCCTTTCAAAAACCCCAATAATTTCACTAAGTTGAAAAACTTTAACTCAAAGTTAAGGATCAGTGTCGGCTCCTTATCCCAGTAACGTATCCGCAGAAACGTATAAACCAAAAGAGAAGGGATCTCTCATAGGTTAACTTGACATCCTTTGTGTAATGAGAAGTCAACACAGAGTTGCCTCTACCGTACAACACAGCTAATATGTCTTATATGACATATTGTTATGTAAAGAACAAGAATTTGCAAAAGCGCGCACTTCCTGCGCTTCTAATTCTCAGCTGTTTGAAGGAATCAAGTCACTAATGAAGTGCTTAGGAGATCTCCATGTTTCAAAGAAGACCAGGGCTTTCTTGAAATGGATCTCACCCGACTGAAGCCTGAAGCCTGGCAGGAACCTCGCGCCTGGCTGGTGCTTCGCTCTTGGTTGGCGCCTAGCGCTTGTCTGGTACCTTTCGCTTGACTGGCGCCTCGCATCTGGATGACGCTTCGCGTCTTAGCTGGAGATTCGCGCCTAGAGCCTGGCTTGCCAGCCTGGCCTTGGCTGCTCGCGCCTGGTCTGGGCGCTGTAGCCCGGCCTGGCTGGCGCTTTGTGCCTGTCTGGCGCCTCGCGCCTGCCTGGAGCTTCGCGCCTGGCTGGCGCCTTGCGCCTGGCTGGCGTCTAGCTCCCGTTGGAGTGGCGCCTTGCGCCTGCCTGGAGCTTCGCGGCTGGCTGGCACCTCACGCCTGGCTGGCGTCTCGCGCCAGGTTGGCGCTTCGTGCCTGCCTGGCGCCTCGCGCCAGGTTGGCGCTTTGTGCCTGCCTGGCGCCTTGCGCCTGCCTGGAGCTTCGCGCCTGGCTGGCGTCTCGCGCCCGGTTGGAGTGGCGCCTTGCGCCTGCCTGGAGCTTCGCCGCTGGCTGGTACCTCGCGCCTGCCTGGCGCTCGCGCCTGCCGGCGCCTGGCGCCTGGGTGGCCTCCACTTGCCGGAGCTTCGAGCTTGGTAGAGTCTCGAGGATGTCTGGCAATGTCCACATCGGACACTCTTATCTGTCCTATATGTTCGCATCTAGCGCATCTGTGTCAGGTTGTAGGCCCGGTCTTTCTCCTCATCAGACAATGACAGTGTTCTTGGGGCTGTCTGCAGGTTTCTTCTTCCTTACTGACTGTGTCAGAAGGTCTTGAGTCGCCTTCTCAGTTAATGAACGAGAAATGTCCTTCACTACTGAGAAGGGAACAAAAAGTCAGACAAAGGCGAGTACAGAAGCGCTGCCCTCTGAGCGTGGGAGACCGCTTTGGTTAAAAAGACACTATATACTGTCCTCTTTTTAAGAAGACCTGCTCCAAACAAAGAGGAGATCTCAACCGAGCCATCCTGAACCGCTTTGTCTATACAAGACAAAATACACAGAAGGACTTCTGGTTCGAGTCCTTCAGAATCATGGGCTTTCTTGGACATCACCCCAAGGGACCAATCTAAGAAGTTGAAAACTTCCAATACATGAAAGAGTCCCTTGAGGAGATGGTCCAGTTCTGAAATGCCCCAAGTTATACGGGCAGAGTTCAAACCTTGTCTACGTGAAGCGTCAACTAAGGTCGAAAAGTCCGCTTCTGACGTAGACGGAAGAGAAATACCCATATTCTCTCCCGTCTGATTCAAATGCCTCTTTTACCAGCTAGTCTCGCTGGAGGCATGCAGAAGACCGTTCTAACTAACTCCTTCTTCAACTTCATCCAAGAGTCTAAAGACTGAAGAGCCCTCTTCATCGAAATGGCGGGCTTCATTCTAAGAAAAAACGAAGATTTCTTCGTCTTTGCACTCGAGAAAAGAGAGCGCGGAGAAGGAGGAGAGGCAGGAGTCAAGTCGTCTCCATACTCCTCTAGAAGCAAGGCTGTCAAAACATTATAGTTCGACAGTCCTTCTCTTCCTTGATACTCCTCCTCCGAGTTTACTTCTAACTCGGGGTCTAGATGAGTCTCCGCTGCTAATTCAGTACGTCTTTCCTCTGGAGGAGACAAACTCCTAATAGGAGAGGGGCTAAGGGAATGATATTCCTTCCTCTTCCCCGCTTTAATAGTCCTGGAAGGCGCCAACAGCCCAGGCTTCTCTCCATAAATGGATGACGCTTCCCGCTTGGATGACGCTTCTAGTCAGCCAAGCGTCCTGGCTGACGCCTCCCGTGTGTGTGGCTGCTGACGTCTGGATGACGCCTCGCGCCTGGAAGACGCTTCGCTCTCAAAAGGCGTCCTAACTGGCGCCAAAATTTTGGTTGGAGCCTCGCGTCTAAAAGCAGCTTTAAATGACTATTCATGTCTTGACGACGTCTCACGTCTCTCTGGCGTTACGTGTCTTCCGTAAGATTCTCCCGATCTCGCTCTCGAACCGAGCCTCTGCGATATGTTTTGGAAGCTTCACGTCTGCATGACGCCTCTCGCTTCGCAGGGGAGAGAGGACGAGACTTCTTGATTGGAAGCGCAACGTCCTTCCTACGAGGCGCTAACACTCCCACCAAAGAGGCCAGTTGCTCTTGTACTGGCAAGATAATCTTCCTTGAAGCTTTTCCCACGTCATCTTCAATCGGGGGAGAAGTAGGAAAACGGAAGCAGTCTATAGGAAGCCTGTTCGTCTTCTCACAACTCTTTCCAATAAATGTTAAACATGTTAACAGTTATTATCGTCGATCGAGAAGGATCTCTTTGTTAACGCGAATAGGAGCGAAAAAAAGAGATTCTCGATGTCTCTATGTGATATGAGAGTGTCGTGGAAATGGCCTAAGTGATTAAATGGGTAACGAAATCAGGAACGTATCTTGCCATTACCGAGCTTGGTGTCCGAGAGTCTACTGGACTCCTAGGTTAATAACTCGCTAAAACGAGAAAATCTTGGATGGTGCTCTTGGCTCACTGCGCCAGGCTGGCGCTTCTGGCGCAAATTTTGCGCCAGGCTGGCGCTTCTGGAGCATTGCGCCAGGTTGGTACTTCTGGCGCGTTGCGCCAGACTGGCGCTTTCTTCTAATTCTTTTTATGTTATGTGCCAGAACACCTGTGCCTTTATGGTACCCGACATCCTTTCACATGTTAATTCCGTTCTTAGGAGGAAAAAAAAAAAAACTTTATATACGTAGTATAGTCCATTCAGGGAAACAAGTTCTGCCCCAAAGAGAATGTTTCCCATCCGACTCATCCATCTTCTTCTGAGCAGGTACTCTAATAAGCTATGCTTTTGTAAGCCTGAGAGCATTACATAATATAATGTTCTGCTGCGATAGAATCCTTTAATAATGTTACCTACGGTAAACAGCATTGAAAGGTTGTACTATCTCTCTTATTGAAAGCTTCTTAGCAAAAGGCATACAATATTTATTTATGTTAGCTTAACTATCCCCTCAATCCGAGGTTAAGACCGCGATTGTAGGGGAGAGATACGGAAAGTTATTCCATCCCGCAGGAGAGAGAGATTCGCCCGACCGCTCATGACTGACACCTACATGGTACTGACAGTAACTGGCGTAGGCGTACTGCGTTGGTCTCAGGCTCTCAGCGAAAGCAGTCCCCGCTTACTCTTCCAGAGTTGCCAGCTACTCCAATTAATAAAGGAATTTAATAAAATTATATCGAACTTCAGGAAGTTCTTATTAAAGCAAATTTAAGCGAAACAAGACTTCGATAAATCTAGAAGCTAAGTAGGTGTAGTCTTACAACCAATCCCTTTAAGCGTAGTCCTTCCTAGGAAAGACGTAGAAGGATACTTGTAATTGAGTTGCACAGAAAAGAAGTAACTACGGTATGTGTTTATGATTTGACCGTATCGTATTCTCATACAGCAGAAACTCTACTACCTTCTACTATCTTCGTTCTTTTCGTTAATAGAACGATAGAAAGAGTATACAGGCAGTCCCCGGGTTACGACGGGGGTTCCGTTCTTGAGACGCGTCGTAAGCCGAAAATCGTCGTAAGCCGGAACGACGCTTGGAAATATGTCTTAAACTAATAAAAAGTTATAAAAACCTTACTTGTAATCCTTTGGTTTACACTACATGTTGTTTCCTGTAGTATTATGTACAACCTGGAGTTATTTTCATAAAAGAATGCTGGTTCTTGAAGGTAAAAACTATTGTAATCCTCTGGTGACACTACATTCTTGAAGTTTTATGTACAACCTGGAGTGATTTTGCAAAATCTTGAGGGCTACAAGAACAGCTGATTACTATTTACGTATCATATAGACTAATTAAAGTAAATGTATCTTTAAATAGGCTTATATATTAGTATCAACAAAAACATTTCCTGCCATGAGTCAGAGGCCGTTTAATGAAACGAACACTTCTCTGTCCTATCTGTTCAGAAAATAAACGTTACGTCAATCCCCGAGACCATGTTGCCAAAGCGTCTCTCTCTCTCTCTCTCTCTCTGCTCTCTCTCTATCTCCTCTCTCCTCTCTCTCTCCTCTCTCTCTCTCTCTCTCTCTCTCTCTCTCTCTCTCTCTCTTCTCTCTCTCTCTGATCAAATTACATTGGAAACTTGACATACGATTGCCCTAATATACGAATGTTTTGAGATACAACAGAAAATTTGCGAAAATACAAGCTTTGATATACAACGAAATATTTGAGATACGATTTTGCGATGAGTGTTAGTTGTATAGGCGACCGATAAATGGCGTTCAGTCTGTTTGTTTGTTGGTGCTGCATGTTAACACGTCGTTGTTTAGTTCGTTGTATTTGCGCCTATTTTTCGTGTTATTTTGTCTATTTTATTATTAACCATGGGTCTCAAAGCTAAAGACAAAGCAGGTGATAAGAAAAAACCCAAGAAAATGATTTCGATGGAAGCAAAACATGAAATTATAGCAAAGCATGAACGTGGCGTTCGTATCGTCGATTTGGCAAACGAGTATGGTCGAAATCCTTCTACAATATCCACGATCATCAAGCAGAAGGAAGCTATAAAAACCCCGAAACCATTGTTGCCAAAGCGTCTCTCTCTCTCCTCTCTCTCTCTCTTCTCCCTCTCTCTCTCTCTCTCTCTCTATCTCTCTCTCTCCTCTCTCTCTCTCTCTTCTCTCTCTGATCAAATTACGTACTGGATAATGTCTCTCTTTGGATACTTCGATTTTGCCAAATATTGAGGGCTACAAGAACAGTTGATTACTATTTACGTATCATATAGACTAATTAAAGTAAACGTATCTTTAAATAGGCTTATATTATTAGTATCAACAAAACATTTACTGGCATGAGTCAGAGGCCGTTTAACGAAACGAACACATCTCTGTCCTTAACTCGGAGCGTCGGAAGACGCCTCTCTCTCTCTCTCTCTCTCTCTCTCTCTCTCTCTTTCTCTCTCTCTCTCTCTCTCTCTTCTCTCTCTCTCTCTCTCTGATCAAATTACTGGATAATGTCTCTCTTTGGATACTTGGAATTTGCGTTGTAATCTAACCAGAAACTTCGTTTTGTTATTATTACTGGAAACAAGCAATGATTTTTTCATTATTTGCGCTTTTGGACTGTTATATGTAAACTAGTATGTATTCATTCGCTCGGAAACTAGTTCCGCATATGAGGCGTCACTAAAAAACATAGAAAAATACAACATAAAAAGTGTCGAAAATCATCATAATCTCAAAATTTTTGTTGTAATCTAACCAGAAACTTATTTTTATTAATATACTGTGCTAAACTATAAAGGATTTTTATCATAGTATGCGTTTTTTAAAAGCGTCGTTAACTCGGAGCGTCGGAAGCGTCAGCGTCGTAACCTCGGAACAAGCGTCGTAACCCAGGACGGATTTTTCCATTGAATATTTAAGAAAAAGCGTCGTAACCTCGGAACGTCGTAAGCCGGAACCGTCGTAACAACCCGGGGACCGCCTGTATATATGTATCCTTAAGGAACGAAGTTAATCAAGGAACTCTTTAAATCTTCGTGATTTCTTCATAAATCGCGGAAGAGACAGAATTCCTGTTCATCACTAGGGTTTACGGAAGGAAGTAGATATTTTCTATCCGCCATCATACCCAAACATCGATGAGATCTTATTAAGAAAAACTCCAAAGCTCTTGCCTCCTCAAAACGAGGGAAGAGCATGGATGAAGGAGAGAGTCCGCATTGAGAGGAACTGCCTAACAAAGGAGTCTTCTGAATAATGAAAAGGGGCTTCTCTTAGTATCAGAATCCTTCTGACAAAAGCAACGGCCGCCTGTGCGACATCTTGCACATTTGCCAGGGGAAAGTTGTTCAAGTTAAAAATTCAAAGAGGAGTCTCGCGACTGACCTCTCTCTCTAATGAAGATTTTTGAAATCTTCTGACGCCTGGCGTCTGGATCCTTGCGCCTAGCGTCTGGATAGTTCCGCACGCTAGAAAGGAGACTCGCTCCTGGAACGTTCCGCTTGTGTGGAAGGGTCCCGTGCGCCCTAATAGATCCGAGCGGCTCTAGTCTTGTTATACGAGCCTCTTGCCAGAAAACGTTCAATGGAAGCATCCTTCTGATTGCCATTCTACTATAAGGCTCCTTAGTTAAGCCGTCTGTTTTCTCTTTGAAGGCGCCTTGCGCCAAGAAAAAGTTCTGGAACGCGGCTCGCACTCAGTTGCTGGAACGCGGCTCGCGTTTATCTGTATGAACGAGGCTCGCGCTAGTCTGTTGGAACGCGGCTCGCGCTAGTCTGTTGGAACGCGGCTCGCTGCTGGCTGTTGGAACGTGGCTCGCGCTAGCTTGCTGGCTGGCTCTCAGCCTCTCGCTCAGTGAGTCAGTGTTCTCTTATTCAGAGAACGAGCCAGATCGTCCGAACTTCTAACATGTACATTCTTCGTCTTTTCGGATGTAAGATGAAGAAACGGAAGAACAGACGCACTTTTTAAAAGGCTGCCTTTGCAATGGCTTATCCCTGGCAGTCTGGGACGTTTAACAGATTCCTGCCGAGGGAACGCCCGATCGGTGGGGATTCTCCATAACCTCCGTAAGGCTTTCGACTTTCCTTCTCCTCTGGGCTTGTGAGTTTGGAAGAGGTCTAGGCCTGAGAGCGAGACAGAGCCGATCGAACGCACCCTCTACTAATTAGGACGCCTTTCCAATGGCGAACTTGGCAGTCTGGGACGTTCTACAGATCCTGCCGAGGGGACGCCTGATCGGTGGGGATTCTCCATAACCTCCGTAAGGCTTTCGACTTTCCTTCTCCTCTGGGTATGTGAGCTTGGAAGAGGTCTAGGCCTGGGAGCGAAACAGAGCCGAACAGAACGCACCCTCCACTGCACTAACAGTAAAATCACTTCTTACCTTTCAATAGCTCGTATTTTGAGCTACATTCCTTTGTCTTCAAATTGCAATATGAATTTGAAGATTCTGTGAAGTAAGAAGGAGATGAGGATACCACACTACTAGTAATGTTAATGCTCTAACTGCTCGTTAGTACGAGAGCTATATAACTCAATCAATTCTAACATTTACTACACGTTATTATGAATAAATATTAAAATTTTCCTTCTTGCAAACTATGTGATTGTCTACCGAAAAGTTCGGTAGTTACACGTAAACAATTCTTCGAAATTTTCGAAGCCAAAGTTATCAAAACAAATTAATATGCGTATGCCGAACCAAAGATCCAGTACTTCCCTGCAAAAGATAGCCCAGAAGATCGATGGCGATGAAATCCAAAAATCAAGTCAGGAGGAACTGCAAACGTTGTTTACATTCCAAGCGACAGAAAAAATATGATAGAAAACAGGAATGGTTCCTAATCCTGCCACCCAGGGCAGGACGGTAGATCACCTGACCTACCTGCAGCGTGTGCCGCGAAATTTGAATTTCTGTCGGGGACGACGGAGTCTTAGCTATGTATATATCTGACAGGTAAGTTGATTGTATGAAAGTAGCCCCTACAACAGCATGCATTTGACTACAGTAAGAAGGAATGAATGAAAAGGGGGGCACGGAAAAGACTATAAAAAGCACCATATATCAAATGATCTTCAATATTCAAAGGTGAAATTTCTCTGTCAAGCAAACACACATTCTAACATCTTTTATAATCTATTGCATAAGCATATGAACACTGTCTATACTACTTATGAAAGCTATGATAATATTAGAAATTCGTAAAATTCATTCATTTCATGTTAAGAATATGCTTGAATCGTTTCCACTTTGAATAACTTAATATAAATGGTGTCCCACTGAAAGTCAAAATTAGCTTTTTATTTGCTGTTACTGAGAGCATCATAAATACGTTATCAAGTAAACCCAGTGTCATCCATATAAAGTATGTACTACTGTAATATTAAGAGTATTAACTCTCCATAAATTCATGTGACATACACCAGTCATGTATGTCTATCCCTAAAATCTTTAAACCTAACAGATACTAGTGAAAATTAAGTCAACCTATATGCCTTCAAATGCTTTTAAGCGCAAAATATTGAATTTTTACTTTAAAAGATCTGGAGAAAAAAAAAAACACACACACACACACACGCCATAATACTACATAATTCTAAATTAAGAAATTTACCTCAGGAGGCTACAGATTCTATGAAAATCACCTGCAAAGCATACTTGCAGCAACTTTCAGCGACAAACCTCAACTATAAGGTATATCTAACTTACCTTCACCATAAATTTTTGCTGAACTTCAATCTACAAAATAGTATGCGGGACTTTAGGATCTGAATACTAAATGGAGCTAGTGCTAGTAAAAAAACTCATGACCTAGGTCAAAAGGATCAAAGATAAACAAAATACAGCTTACCTGTCAGAGCAAGACATCTCAGAGCGACATTAGAGATGAGGGATCTTACCTTACGAGCCATGGAAAGCCCCGAAGGTTTATGTCGCTCTTTGTTGACTACTCCTCCGTTCCCTGCTCCCAGCTCACCCAGCTTTTCAAAGTCATCGGCATTTAGCTCGCCTATCTGGTGTAAATTACAAAAACTATAAAGGGCTATCCATCGTCCTTTAAAGTGGCAAGATGGATTGAGTAAACGGCAAGAGTGTAGTTCGTAAGGGGTATCTTATCTCCCCATCCCAGGAAAAAATCCACGTTTGAAACCCTCACGCTGATCAACCCTGCAGTGGCCCTTGAAACACCGCATGGTAGATCAACCACAGATGGTTATGCACTTTTTCCTGACCATTGGTGGGGAATCAAAACTGCCCATGACACCCCTCACTGATGACAGGGAGTCCCCACAAGCTATACCCTTACCGAGTAAACACAGTTTATTCCATTTTAACAAAACACTGTTTGCCCTTTATATGCACGTCAAAAAGTCACAATACCACAAAGCTACTGTACAATTCTAAATTCTAAGCAATCATCTTTCATGATGCAACTATACAATTATACAAACCATACTGTCCTTCCTTACAAGACTTTCTAACCTGAAAATGGCAGATTTTTCTGGAACTTCTTTGACCTATTCCATCATACATACTTTAAACTGCTCATGGTACAAAATCCATTAATTCTTGGCTACTATTGGCTTTGCTTGTACGTATCCAATGCCGTGTAAAAACTAACTAAAGTTATACCTTCAAAAATAATGGTTACATATATTTGACCTTAAAATACCATCTTCAAAAAAACTGGAATAAACTGAGAAGAATAAACTGAGAAAGAATTTATTCTAAAAACTGCTGTCCAATCCAATTTCTACTTCACAGCCCAAGCAACAAGGCCCCAACCCATCAATTTCCTTATACCTATTATTATATAGCATTTGAAACCAGCCTGAGAGGAGTCGTCGTTAGGCTCAGAGGTCTGGATAAACTAATCCTTTATTACAATATATAGTATTTGAAAGATGACCACTGAACGAATATCAGTGAACTTAAAATAGAAAAAATCATTAATGTTTCAACACACCAACCCCTTTTAAAAAATACCTGCATTTATTTGACAGCTTCACACATTAACAGTCCTCTTTCCTTTATATATATCATCCTCTGTAAATCTAATCCTGTAACAACCTATCCCTTCAAAGTGCACTTCATAAACACATTCCCAACCTTGCTAAAGTTCCTGCAATACTAGGAATGAAGATCTACATATTAGCTCTCAAGAGGACAGACAACTTGGTTTGTTTCTATGCTTTCAAACCCTATTTTCTTTGCCTGACCCTCTTCTCACAATCCTCTTGACCCTTTAACAATGTTCATGAATTCAGAAATTCAATCCCAACGGATCTATTAGCATTCTGAGCTTGAATTTACACAGTAGCAAGTCTTTTCAAGACCTCATAATGGAGCCTGGTTAGGTCTGCCTCCAAGAAGCTGAGTATGCTTTTCTTCCAAGTTGGTTTAACCCAAAAAGTCATTCAAGTGACTTAACCTAGTCAGTAGATAGCAGTGATAACTTGCTGTTCTAAAACTGTTATCCAGACTTATTCTTATTTTTGGAATAAAAATGAAAGATATATCTTTTCCCAGTAGTATACTGAAACACATAAAATGATTTTGTACTTTGGTTAATTTAGTATAGGAAAACCATTACTACTCTTTAGAACACTATAATGCAAATATTTCCTTGTGTGAAATTTAATTATACTGTAAATAATGCATAAGCAAATGACAGATAATAATCATCATATTACATTAGTCTTCCATACTGTACCATGCAACTTTTATCCTAGCACAATTTCAAGACAACCACTGTTTCCCTTCTCTAAAGATAGATTTAAGATACCAACAAATATATCTGGGAAAACACAGATTCAAGACCAACCTTTTGCTTTTGGACGAGAAATATCTCCAGTCGCCTCCGCTGTGTGTCATCCATGTCTAGTTCTTCAATACACTTTAATAGGGACTCTAAGGACACAGCTCCAAAACTACCAGAAGCTCCAGTGCTAGCTTTTCTTTGGGGCGTTCTGTGGGGTAAAGCCAATAAGTCGGTCATTGAGAAAAAGGAGAGAAAAACTTCCATTAATACAGTAGACTCGTACTGACTAAAACTATGTGTATAAAAGTAGAATCAGGGATCTACAGCAGGCAATAAAAATTACAAACTTATATCACAAGTTTCCAGTAAAGAATCTGGTTGAACAAAAGAATCCCCAAGCCATAACTTTGAGACATTTACATGCAGCTGACAGTGGCTAATTTAACGTTGCCTAAAAAAGATAGCTCATTAATACGTAATGCAGTCAAACAATAATGTTAGGGGTAAAATTTCTGCTTAATCCAATTTCCCTTAAAAAAAGTTACCAATCCTATTTTCACAAGGACATGATAATTGAGAGTAATTATTTCAAAGCATTAACTTAGGTATTCTGTATAGCATAAGAAAATACTGAGTTGAAACATGGAGGCCTCCAGATTTTAACAGAATATTTTAAAAAATTTAAATTTGGTAGGTATGTTTAAAAGGCTTTCTGACACAACTGATTATTACAGTAACTATAAACTTTTGTGAGGTTAATGCCTGCTAGCATAGAAGTTTATAAAAGCATAATTTAGCAAGGTAGTTCATGAACTGGTTAGTTCCAGGGTGTTATATCTACATACTACTTAATAAGCCTAGTTTATTTTTAGAGGCTCTCATTTCATCAAACCTTTTGACTAAATGTATATGTAGCTCATCTGACAACAAACCCTGTAGAGGAAAAACCTGACATAAAAACATTCATGATGATGATTAAGAACTATGTGTTTGTTTTACTCCAACTGAACAATACGGGTGCCACCATGAATACAACATGCATCTGCATATATTAAATATCCTAGCATACCTCACCCCATCAGGGTGAATATGTATTACTATAGTCAAACCAGTTAGTGGTGGCCACCAAGAGGTTCTCTTTAACAAAATGTATTATGTCTGAGTAAAAATATTTCTGTCATTTTTCCTTAAAGAGACCACTGTGAAGTAAAATGAATGATAATCTCCAATTTGATCACTAGATAGAGATGGATTAAGCCAGATAACCTGCAGCTACCTTCTCTTCTCAATTTTGTCAGCTCTTGCTCTCTAGAGCATAATAAAGTACATCTCCATTTTCTGCTTCTTTCACAGAATCTGCATTGCTTACTAGCTCTCTCTTTCCCTCTCAATGTGGGCTTCTAAGAAACACGAGCCCATATTGGCATATGGCCAGCTTAATTCCTTTTACAATGGCAAGGCCAAGACATGCAAAAATATATAAATAATAAACAATGCTACATAATTTAAGATTATATAGTAATGATAAAGGAAGGAAAACCAAAATATAAATGAGGATGCCTTTTCAGATGATGGAGAGAGGGAGAGGGAAAGATAGTGAAGTCAGATGTAGAAGAAAAGGGAACAAGGATAATCCAGGATTACTACCAATGAAACCCTCCTGCCAGTGTGTTTAATACGTCTTTATTATAGTGTTTTAGGGTTTTAAACATAACTAAACAGAGCATTTTCTTTAAAGAAAAATTAAAGAAATATTTAGACTTGACATGCTACATTCTGGGTGAAAGTACCTCTCAGCTGCCACAACCAACTAGTTTGACTATAACAGCATTTCATTAACAAGAATTTATTTTTCCTTATTCGAAAGGAAAATAAATTTGGTATCTGTCTGATGACCAACTTCTTTACTACACTTGTAACTCCAAATTACATAAACAATTAAAAATATTGATAATTAAATCCGCTGCATCCAATGAATTTACACTAACAAGGTACGCATCTGCTGTTCTCTTTTTCATAAAGAATTATTCTAGCATTTCTAACAAAGTATTATAGCACAAGTACCCCTTGTTTTGCATAAATGTAGTACATATCATAAATATATATGTAAATGCATAATAGCACCTAGGGACAAGAAAAGCATTTTTAATGTGAAATACAATTTAGCTTACTTGGGGAGTAAGCCTAAAAACTACTTATTTACAGTATTAGAATGAAAATATAAAAAATACACCCCATGGTAGGGGTGTAAGATACTACCGCACCTTAGGTACTGTGTGTTGTAAAAGGTGACTAAAAGGACAGCTGCTGCCTTGCAGTCTTACTTTTTTTGTAAAAGGCTAGGCACACCGCCAATAACTGTGGAAACTGCTGCCTTGCAGTCTTACTTTTTAGTAAAAGGATAGGCCCACTGCCAATAACTGTGGAAACTGCTGCCTTGCAGTCTTACTTTTTAGTAAAAGGATAGGCCCACTGCCAATAACTGTGGAAACTGCTGCCTTGCAGGTGGACTTTTGTCAAACGCAAAGCCCACCGCCAATAAATGTGGCTGATGACAGCAAGGGCATGCAGTCATAAGAATCCTTTGCCAAATAATAAACCACGCCTGATTTATGGGAAGGCGCATCAGGCAACCTACCCCTTAGTGTAGGGATAACGGTGGGAAAGAAGAATGAAAATGCAAAAAATGAATAATGTGCATATTAAACAGTGCAAAAAGTTATTTCTAATAAAACATATCACATTTTTTTCATTTTTAGTGGTGAAACAACGGACTATCTGTCCGTAGATTTTACATAGCATGTTTTATTTGATGTATTTAATTTAGAGGCTATATTTCTCTTCAATTATCTTGTGTTTCCACTTATAACTAAGAACATATGAACGTGTTTAATTTGTGTCCTTTTTATTTGATCCTTGTTGTTAGTATGAGTATCAAATATGAAGACCACTTCACGTCAAGTTTGCAACTTATGCGTCATAGTGGAAAATCTTGCATGCGTCCCAAGTACGATGGAGGTCAGATCTTGCCTTGTTTCTCTTATAATTTTGAGGAGCATAGCTGGTGTAGCTGACTGACCATGGCCAGACTTTGTGGATCACATGAAAGGGGGAAGTGATGAAGCTGAGGTACAACACTTCATGAGAACAAAATGGAAGATCATATCAACTTGCACAGCAGCGACAGTAGTGACTATATTCTTATTCTTCATTTTTGTCCATATATTCAAGATGCAGTAACATATGTGACACATAAGATTACTGGGTCTCTAGTTTAAAAAATTGGTGCACCACTAGCAATTGAAAACATCGTTGTTATCATCAGCACACAAACAGATGTTGTGATTTACCGTACTGCCATTATTGCAGTGTGGTTTAAAAAAAATATATATTATTTTGGCTTGTATGCATTCCTATTTCAGTAGCCACTAGTAAATAAAAAAAAAAAAATCCACCAACAAGGGGATGTCACTGGCTCCCTGGACTTTTAAAATCTTGAAGGAAGAACATCTGACTGTCCATTTAGGCTACAATACAATTCATCTCTCCCTCTATTTTTTGCAGTATTAATAGTAGTGGGTCATGTATATTCTTGTTTTTCATTGTTTAAACATATAAGCCAGTTGAGGGTTAGCCATCAGTGATGTTAGCTGTCGTTTCAGAATGATCATAGCAGATGGAACTTGATCATTTTAAAAGCTATATGATTAAAGAGTAGATATATTTGAAAAACAAACACGAAACTTTACTACTATGTCAATATATATTTCAGAAGGAAAAAAAAACATCTATTATTTTCCTTTGATTAAAACTGTTTCATATCATCAATCCCAACTTTCATACTAAGGATATAATGTAATGCATTTCATGCTCTCTGCTAAAAAAATTACACATTTTTGGGGGAATACCAAATCATCACTTTACAGCTGCCTTCGGGTGTCAACTTGCCAGACATAGGCCTATTCACGAAAAGAATTAAGCTCGCACAGGTTTACCTGTCAGCTCATTGAAACTGACATTAAAATGTATGGTGGACGACAGTTTGTGAGCAGTCAGCCCACTCAACAGAACTGATGAACTGATGGAATTACCTAAAAGTTCTTTCGACCGATTGACAGGTGGTCGCATGTGTGGACGGGTAGCCAACAATTTTATGAGAGTTCGCCGCTGGATTTCGCCAGGGAAGGATCTCAGCTGCTCTGACCAGAATATGAATAAACTATGTATAAGCCTAATTCATTTCATTGTTAGACCATGCAGCACTATTTGTAGACCATTGTGAGTCCAAATCATATCACATAACAAATAAAAACTATTTCCATGTGATAAATACAATTTATCATGGTCCATTTCATAAACAGCCAATCCCCCGGTCTATTGTAACATTATTCATTAATGTTGTATGAAAATATAGCCATCTCTCTTTAATAGGAAATATTTAGACCATACTCTGTTAAGCCTTTTTGCTTCTTTCCTATCTTGAGGTGAATTGCCACAGCTGTTAGACTTTGTAGCCCCCCACCTTATCATCGAGCGGAGTTCCATCGCTGCCATATAATGTTGCCATGATGAAGGCTTGGCAAGAAATGAAGGCAATGATCTCGAGTTGACCGTCAGACTGTCAGTTCTACTCTTTACGTGTGGACGCTCATCCCTCGAACGGTCATGGGTGGACTGACAGGTATACCTATGCGTGAATACCCGGCCTCAGAAGTTGGGAGGACACATTACCTCATCAAGTGAAGATTTTTTTGCTAAACATTTTCAAGTAAATTGTATTTGTATTGGCAAAAATAACCCACCACTTTACAACAGCCTGAGTATCCTATGATAAAGATTTTAGCAGGCAGAGACTTGCTGCTATTCACACAATGACATGCTGGGACTTGGAGTCCATGAACTACAAGTTGATTGGTTCTGGGAGCCAAGGCATTCTGAAGACTAATATTGGGTCAAGAAATGAGACATTTTATTGTTAGTCTGTAATGGTGAATCGCTAAATCAATAGTGGCTCATAGTGCATACCCTTCAACAGCAGGACAGCAGGAAGTGCCCCCAACATATATACAGGAGGCACAGATAGGTACCTAGATTAAGAGGAAGTGGAGCCACAGTCAGAAGCATCCCCTCCTCTTTGAGAGGGGAATAATAACCTGTTGTGCAGTTACACAGGGACCAAATGAAAACAAGTCAAGGATTTATGAGTCAGACCCACAAGAAAGAAAGACATATAAGTATTCTGGGGGCCTTCATAAAACAAAGTAAACTGACAAAAAACTATAATATTTTTTCTAAAACCGTTATCTAATGATCGCTGACCTTTAATCTGGATGTTAGAACCAACAAAGGTTTAGTGAAATCTGCCATCTACAACACTGCAGATACGTACCTGAGAGGACATTACCGTGCAGACACTGAAGTACATTTGGAACTGTATCCTGAAGGGGCAGATGGCATGATTGATTTCCAAGGCTTTGATGTGGAATTTCTTGCCCATCTTTTCACTTTAATGTGTGTTGTTATTTACAAGCATTTAGTGTCTACAGTTATGTGATACTGACAAAGTAGGGAGTAATAGTATGAAGTTGTCATTTAACAACCACATTGTTATTTCACCCTATCCAGAAATTCCATTACTTGGCCAGGCATACCTTAGCTTAACCTACTACACTATACAGGCAGTCCCTGGCTTACGACGGATGTTCCGTTCTTGAGACGTGTCGTAAGCTGAAAATAGTCGTAAGCCTGAAAATCATCAAAAATCCTAGGAAAACCTTACTTTTAATGCTTTGGGTGTATTAAAAACTATGTAAACTGCATTCTTATTGCATTTTTTATAAAAAAAAAAACTTCAAATATTGATTATTTTGCATTTTGGAGACATATTTCTTCTCCCAGATCAGTGTTGTAAGCGTCGTAACCCTGGAAATAATTTCTGATTAATTTAATTGAAAAACGTTGTAAGCTGAACCCGTCGTAAGCCAAGGACTGCCTGTACTGGGCTCTGCAAACAAAGTACTGTATGACATTTACAAATAAATTTCTGATGGCCTTTGCTGATTATGTATATTATTTCATAGACCTCTTAACACAATGGAATTCCCAATAATATATAAAACCAAAATTATCCATGAACTAATTAGTTGCAAAGTTAATGTTGATGGTGTCTTGTCAAGAGAATCTAAGGTAAATTCTGATGAACTAAAAAGAAATATTAATTCATGATTGCTGTTTGCCCCTTATGAGGACTTTCTAAAGAAAAAGGTGGCTGGAGGAGAATTCTGATGAATCAATTGTCAGGAAAGGATGGAAAGTAAGATGGAATAAAGGGAATGTGAACCTAGGTACAGCAGTACAAGGAATGAAAAGGGTTGCAACTAAGGGCCAAATGCAAACTACAAAGAACCTTAAGTAACACCAACAGTGCACCACATGAGGTGCACAGACAGCACTACCCTCCTAAGGGGGAGGGATGTTGAAGATGAGAGCAGACTTAAGTAAAAAAAAAAAAAAAAAAAAAAAAAAGCTTGGGAATGACATAAGCCAAGTCTAAGAGGCAAAATTTATAATCCCACAGTTTTGAGGTCCAAATTCACTGCATTACATAAAGTCAAAATCAGCAAACACATTTATCAAATATTTATTGAATCAAGGAAAACAATGAAAAAATGGGGTTGCAAAAATACAAAGGGACTAAATAAACAAACACATTTGTTAGAGGATATGGACCCAAATAATTTTGAGAAAATTCTTAAATCTTTGCTTCTGTAAGGAGATAAACTGCTCAGCTTCTGGCAAAAAAAATTTTCTCTCTATTTCTAAGCAACAACTCTGCACAGACTGTAAGAAATGGTTCCACGAATACAAAAGTCATTGAGGACCCACATGTTCAAGAAGGGATAGGCTAAGGAAATTATTATAAAAAAGAAATAAAGTCACCTATCACACCCTGACCTAACCTTATATAGTTATCCATGTTATTACTTCATCGGAGGGGAGGGGGGGATGAAGGAACCCACTTTTTACTAAAAGTTCACCTGTAACACTGCATGCATGATGGCATTCCAGGATGGCCAGCATACAAAAACATGGTATTTCTAAGGTAACAACTGCGCACAGACTGCATGGGACGGTCCCACAAATACAAAAGCCACTAGCTAAGGATTGAGAGGTCAAATGTATTTTTTTGTATTCAGTACAAGCACCGGGGGGGTTACCTAATTACAGTTGACTGACAAAAACTATAGTAAATTCAAAGGAACCAAAATTCTGTAGAAAAACTCAATTTCCGAGGAAATATCCGCTGCAGAGCAATTATTTAAATCTACCAAAATACATAATCAGTTACAAAGTTTAGGGTAAATACCTATATATCTGAATAGCGACATAGGGGCCACCTCTCTCGGAAAACAGTCCCTTCCTAAAAAAGGGCTTGAATAAGGGTAAAAAACCGTATGGTACAGGGATGGACCATGTACGATCAATGTCTACAACCCCAAGAAAAGTACATTATAACGCGTCCTGACACTGGAGTAGGGGTCTTTAGCTCCGTTTCTCACCAACAACAAGTCGCGACTGATGCCCATCTCCGATGTCAGGACGCGTTATAATGTACTTTTTTTGGGGTTGTTCACGCTGATCGTACATGGTCCACCCCTGTACCATGCGGTTTTTTACCCAATGCCATTACTTCATAATTTAGGAGAAAACACTTACCTACCACTACTTCGAGAGGAACATAGGAGGTCTTCGTGTGCTGTCAGGATGGGCCACGACTCTTGACTGATGCCCATGGCAGCGAATTAAAGTACTTTTTCGGGAAGAAGGTCACATTCTAAGATAGGTGGCCACTAGGGTAAAATACCGAATTGCCAGCCTCTACCATAGTGTGACCATATTCCAAAAAATCGGAAATTATGGCCATAATTTGTGACTTGGGAGAAAAAAACCTACTTCAAATGGGAAGTAGAGATCCCGAGGTGTTGCTTCGACGGACACTGGCTCTTGCCTAATGTCTATCCTGGGTTGCAGGACGCGTTAAGGTACTTTTATGGGAAGGTGGCCGTGCTATGATAGAGGCTGGCCAATTGGTATTTTACCCTAGCCTATGTCGCCACTTGGTCATTTACCCTTTAGAAAAAAAGTAAGTTTCCAAGGAAATACGACTCATTGCAGTTAATTAGTAGTAGATCTACTGCGGGCAAACACACACATGGGAGCAGTGACTGCGTACCCCCAAAAGTGTACGATTACCCACGTCTCTGTTAGGGGTGAAGCTCAGACCCCTATGGTAGCCTGAACGGGCGGAACGTACTAGACGGAGGGTCACCACATATAATTGGGGAGGGGGCCATATTCCCACTGAAATAGTACCTACTACAGGAATGGCTACGAGTCCTACAGGAACTCTGACCCTCAACTCTGCCTTCGGTTCAGGGAAATCCAGAGAAACGGAATTTTCGAAAACCCCTCGATGCAGCTTAACAAATGCGCAGTGTAGAACAACACGGGATAACACTATGGAATTAATCTTATTAATATAAGGCACAAACATGCAAGAAACGAATGCAAAAAGGCAGAAGGAAGGATATAGGAGGAAGAACGGACACGAGAAGGCAGAAAATGATAAGAGGTTTGGACTCACTCTGTGCCAGGGTTGTCATCATTGCTATGCTCGATGGAACCTGGGGGTAACTTTAAATTAAACTTGTTCTTCGACATTTTTTCTTGCGTATCTTCCACTCCCAAACAAAAAAGGAAAGGTTAAAAAGGGGGGACGGGGTGCACTAGAGTCGCCAGGACTCAGGAAGGGGAAAAGATTATCGATTAATAAACAGAGACAGAGTTCAATCTTTCTACTCTGAACAACAATCTTCAACTGGAAAGAAATTCGGATCAATATGGGAGGACGCAAACAGCGGCGACTATCGTACGGCAGCACAGAATCGTCATACAATATCAAGATTGTGTTTAGATAATTGAGCTGAACATATCTGTAACCACAAATTATTTGCCTGATTCATTTTCAATGCCAATAATGTATAAATATTTGCAAATTAGTTTCTGTGCCAATTTTGTCTCAGAAAATACTCGACAATTGTCATAATGGCCGATGTGATTGCTAAAACAGACTCACCCGCGTACCAGGGTAGATCTCACCTCGATTGTTTTTATTTATTTAATTCGTGAATTCTGATAGATTTTGCTAATATCTAGAGGTAGTAGTCATTTATATCCCACATCAATCATATTTAAAGTAAGTAAATATGCATATATATACACATATGCTTATACTAATCACTCTTACACGTGATTCTATTTATCAAACACTACCGAGAAGAAATGAAACACTTATAGATCCGGACCAGTGTTGGATTTGCCTGACCTATCTTCAGAGGACTGACCCAATGTGGTAGATATTCACAATGTAAATTAGATACAACCATGTAACCGTGTTTCATTTCTCCCCAGTTGTCTTTGGTACACAGACACACAAACACACACACACAAATATATATATATATATATATATATATGTATATATATATATATATATATATATATATATATATATATATACACATTGGTTATCCATTGACATACGATAACCAAAAATGGACTCCCTCTCTCTCTCTCTCTATGGTTATATCAGCCTACAGTAGGCGCACATTTATTTATTTTTTCTTGTTTTGTGGATTGTACTTATTTCTACTAAATTTCCAGATTTTTTGCTGTTTTCTTTTTCAGAAATAAATAGGTATTGATCAATAGGAGCCCAATATTAATAACAATTAATTCCACAACCCACCGTGTCTGAGAATGGGTGTCTGTGGAGAAAACACCATAGCAAAGCACTGCCATATTTTCTCCTTTGTTTTAAATATGGTGTTGACTATACTGTCGCCATTACTCCCTGAAGTGACGCTGTTAGGTATATGGCGTAATGTTCACTATAGCAGTGGTTGTCCTGCCTATAAATTATAGTTATTAGTTACATGGTTGTCGGGGCTAGTGTGTGTGTGTGTGTGTGTGTGAATAATTTCCTTCCAGTAGCTACCTCCTTTGCCAATGGCATCTGGGATCTTGTAGTGGTCACCTATCCAAATACTAATAAGCCCGAAAACCAAGTATAGTAATATAACTAAGCCTGACAACCACTGCTATAGTGAACATTAAGCCATTTATCCCAACAGTGTGACTCCAGGGAGTAAGGGAGACGATAGACACCGCCATATTTAAAAGAGAGAGAGAGAGAGAAGAGAGAGAGAGAGAGAGAGAGAGAGAGAGAGAGAGAGAGAATATGGCAGTGCCTTGATATGGTTTTTTCTCTAGAGCCATCCATTCTAAGATACGGTTTGTTGGCGAATTAATTGTTATTATTATTTTTGGTCTCTTATTGATTAATACATATTTCTAAAAAAAAAGCACAGCAAAGAATCTGGAAATTTTGTTGAATTTAATACAATCCACACAAAAAAATAAATGTGTGCCTACTGTAGACCGATATAATCATAATGAGAGAGAGAGAGAGAGAGAGAGAGAGAGAGAGAGTCCTATTTTGTTATCGTATGCCGATGGATAACCGCGTCGGTCCAAGCTGCGGAAAGGAGACACACCTTTTCTTTAGAAGCCACACATTGCGAGCTGCTCAGGAGACAAGAGCCAGTGCTAATTCATGGCTGGTTTAATTTTTGAACTTCAGCGAGAACAACAGATATTTCACTTTAGCGAAAAATACAAATTCGAAGAAATTATCATGTAGATAGGACGTCTGCGCTTAGCTGCAATTCACAGAAGAAAACAAAAAGAAACTAGGCTATTGTGCGTTGTTGAAGTTATCGTTCCCTGCCACCGTCTCCCTCTGCTGAAGATAGGGATAGGAGGATGTGAGTTGTTCGAGCGGATTAGTTAATGGCGGGGGTGTTCAGATGTAATTTTCCTATTATAACTTATTTTTTTATTCCCTAAAATTATAGTGATTTAATAATTATATACTATTTTGTGGGATACTTTACATATTTTCCTCGATTTTGTACTCCAAACATTCTGAGCTACAGAAATCCTCTCATGGATTCGCAAGTATTTACGCATCCCAATGCTTCTATAAATAAAAATAAATAAATTATCTTTATCATAATAATAATATTCATAAAATACAAGAAAATATTTAATTCTGTCGATAAGGAATGGAAATTAATTATATAAGCTGTAGTAAACGGTACCAATTTCCCCGTTCAGCATGTCGTGAAATGTAGCTGTTTGTAAAACGCATAACTTTAAGAGAGACTTCCTGGATGACGTCAGTGTTTTGGAATGAGCATAACTGCAGTATGAGCTTGCAGTTCTTCGTGCGTCCTCATACACTGACATTCCTAAACAATACAGAAGCCAAGTCTCTCTCTCTCTCTCTCTCTCTCTCTCTCTCTCTCTCTCTCTCTCTCTCTCTCTCTCTCTCTCTCCAATTGTCTGTTAAAATCATCAAAGGAAGAATGCCTAGATGGTCTTGTGTGACGTATCATAATTTTTCCCAAATGAGAAAGCTGTATGAAGGCCGTTGTATAGTCCTCTCACTTATTACTGTTTCTCACTCTATTTTTATGATTCATATAAAACGAGTAAAAAAATGATGATTAGGTCATACGAATAATCGTGTATACATCAACTTTGCCAATAAATATTCAGCATTTCCGTCCATTGTTGCTTTTTGGTGAATCACGTTAGTAAATAAAAAGCAAATGATTAAAAATCACGCACCTCAGAATGTGGCTGAGCCCATTCATTTCAATAAACCAATCGGCAGCAATCATCTGCTTCAACCAATCAAAATCAATCTGCAGGGACCAATCAGAGCCGTACCTGTAGTGTGTTGGTGGCTGCTCTGTATCCTGTGTGTCAATTCACAACGGGAGACGGAAGAGCTGTAGTTCAGTGATCTGTGAGATTGATATTTTGAAGTTATCGTCATTCGTTCTTTCTTGTTGTAATGTCAAATGCAAGAATGTTTTGCCGTCTGGGCGCTTGTAGTGTTTAACCTGTTTCTAAGGTTGCAAAAAATATTCTTATTTTCATCTCTTCCATAACTTTTGAACTCTAAGGTTTAGACTACTAAGAAAATCCAGGAATATTTTATTTAGGCCAAACGCTGGGACCGATGAGGTCATTCACGCTGAAACGGAAATTGACAGTCAAAAGGTTTGAAAGGTGCAACAAGAGGAAAACCTCGTGGTTACAAAATAAATCAATTGATAGGAGAGGGTGGAAAGTAAAATGGAAGAAAGAATACGAACGGAGGTACAGTCAAAGGAATGAAAGGGGCTGCAGCTACTAGGGGTCAAAGGGAAAAGGGACGCTGCAAAGAACCTAAAGTCATGCTTACAGAGCACCGCACGAGGTGTACTGACGGCACTACCCTCCTACGGGGAAGACTAGTGAAGTAAAGGGTATGAAGTCATATTTAAAGTTCAAACGTCAAAGAGAACTTTGTCACCAGCGGGGTTTTCGTTTTCACGAACATCTTAATTTTCTTAGACGTTACTGAAAGAGCACACGACGAATCAGGTGTGTCTGCGAGATTAGTATTGTTTCTTTCAGATAATTTCACACCATCTCTAATTGTCATCTAATCGTAATGACACTGAAAGGCCGCCGATTCCCACATTTAAGGTTCAGTGGCTGTTCCTGTTTCACTCTGCAGCTAACCTTTGGAATTTTCTTCGTACTATGGTTTCCCGACTCCTCCCCCCACCCCCCACCCCCATAGGGAGTTAGCGTCGTCAGTGCGCTTCACGTGGTGCACTGTAGGCATTACTTGAGGGTCTTTGTAGAATTCTGCAAAGTTTTCCTCCAGTTACACCTTTCGAACCTTCTAACTGTTGATTTCCGTTTCAGCGATGAATGACCACACAGGTCCCAGCGCTCGGCCTTTGATCTAAATTCCATATCCTATTCTATCTTAACTTTTCATCCTTTGTGAACAGGGTCTGTCGTATTGGCTGTGTTAAGGACTTGAAGACGTGGGCTAGGGCTAGTTAAAGGCATCAGGATCGAGACGCAATCACACATTATTCACATTGGTATCTGAACTAAAAACTGAGTGGGAGGGGAATCTGGAACAGAAAACTTGTGCACTCAAAAAATCAATTCAATTTTTATTATCTTATTACTCATCTTGGTCTTACAAAGCTGTTTTTTTTATTAAATAGCTAAAATTCATAGGAAGACCATTAAATAAAGTTTAACAAGTAACAGTAACTCATTCCTTAATCCTCGATGTTTTAGAAAAGAGAATGAATCGACTGAATATCCATCCCAATTATTACATAAATAGTGAAGTCATCAAATATTATGGGGATTAAGAGACAATTGATCACTGTGATCTTGTTGAGGCTAACTTCCAGATTATGACACCGAGGCTTCATTGTATAACAGAAAGAATTTCGAAGATTTTATGCACTCATATGTTACTTTTAGAACGTATATTACTATTCGAATATACAAGTTCCCTACGGAGCAAGCACAAATGGTAATAACTTGCTCAGAAAACCAAAACTGGGAATAAAGACCATGTAAAATAAATAAATAAATGAATAATCAAAAGAGGATAGGTATATACGAAGAAAATTTTATCGGAAAGTAAAAACAGGTAAACATGCATAAGAAAGAAAATAATTATAGAAAGCACCACACATACACACACACACACACACATAAATATTAATTTATATATATAGTACATGAATATATAGATAATATATGTAATAACAAATCTGCGTAACGAAAGAAAAGAGTATAGAAACACAGCGACATACCAACACACCCACACACATATATATATATATCTATATATACATACATATATATTATATCTATATATGTGTGTGTATATATATATACATGAATTTATATATATATATATATATATATATATATATATATATATATATATTGTGACAAAGTGGCCTAGAGTATCTGGGTCTGGACACCATTAATACTTGTTGCACGAAGTAGCCAAAGAACTGTGTCTGGACACCATTAATATTTGTTAACCCAAATTGCCAAGTATCTGGTTATTTCACTTACCATTTGTACTTGTTAGCACAAGAGACCCTTTTATTCCTGGGTCTGGGACACCCTTTGTACTTAGGGCACAGTTTGTTCAAGTACCTGGTTATTACTTACCTCACTACAGCCAGACACCTGACCCTTCATCACAAATACTAAACGACTGAATACTCTAAAGGTAATAGTGATCCTTTATAGAACTGAACAGTCAAGAAAACAATCTGTCTAAGTTCATTAAAATAGATGTGAGGTAATCTTAATTAAAGGGCATCACTCCTACAATTTCAAAACTAAGTATTTCCCTGATTCTGATTCATTTGAGGGAAACGGCACAATTACCACTCTATATTTCTACCTAAACAAAATAAAATATAATACTGGTGGGGAACCAAAAAAATAAAATGCTCATATAAATTTTATATATAAAAATTTTATTTCTAAATTCAAAATTTATAAGTGAAATTCACAATCTTAGGGAAATTGTTTTTAATTGAAAACAAAAGTTTAATTAATTCTTGAATTAATTATTAAGCAAAATTAAATCAAAGTTTATCAAGAAAATTAATTAGATTAAATCATAAAGCAATAATTAAATTTGAAATGAAATTTAATTAAACACAAATTAATTTGCAAGTGTTAGATTCAAACAATTACACAATAGAATATTATTCGAACTAATTAAACAAAATAAAGACAATGCAAAAAAAACCATAATGCATAATATGAAAACAATTAAAGCACTGGCAGTACAAACATTAAGCATATAAAAATGGATATGTCAAAAGAACAAAGCAAAAGAAAAATGTATTGAAAAGGATAATTTTATCCAATGGTAAAATAAAACCTCGAAGCGCACTTCAAAACATTTGTAAAATACCTGTATACGCAGCTGCAGCTTCTCACTCAAGAGAAAGACCTGTTACCCACTTTTACACTTTCGTGGGCACCTTCACAAAACTAATAGAAATAATGCTATGTTCAGATTCCACAACAACACATATTTTACTAAGAATTATATGAGTGACCAATACCAAATGTGAGTTTACAAATGTGAGTTACATTACGTTAATGAAACGGTCTCGCGAGAGAGAGAGAGAGAGAGAGAGAGAGAGAGAGATACTATCCCTCATGCCAGAGGCTAGGTCTCGGAATCGAATGAATCGTTCTCTATCCCCATAAGCGTATGGGCGATTAGCATCTAGTTCAAGACGAAAACATTACGTCATCTCTCTATGTTAAACATGAATAACATCATTATAGGGAAGGTTCTCGAAGCTGCATGGGAGGTCTCTACGCGTGTTTGCGTGGATAAAGAAATCAGCTTGCTCAGGCCTTCTCGAGGTGTGAAACAACCTTCTCTGTTACTCTTTCTCTCCGTCTCACGTACGTCTTTTTCCTCTCTCCGCCTTATGTATGTTTAAAAATGAAAAGTTACACTACTTAACATGTGTTATCTTTAAATATGGGAATCTGAACACAAAAACATACATTTCATAACATGATACACAGGTTCTGAGGTGAATTAATCATATTACCAAAATTATAATTGCATTACAAAACTTACATTATAAGATTATACATATGTATATATATATATATATATATATATATATATATATATATTATACATATATATATATAAAGTTCATGTTTATAAGGGTTATAAAATTTTGTTGTTTAAACATGCCACACCCAGTCGGTAACCTGTTGAACTCATTAAACACCTACAAATGATTTAGTCATATGAAATATCTATGATTTTTATGGTACTTTTTGTTTACATTGATCTTTATATTTTGGTATATATATATATATATATATATATATATATATATATATGCGCGTGTGTGTGGTGTGTGCGCGCGCGCGCGCATGTACAAATACGTCGAGAAACTGTTGAAATAAATTTGAGATGAAAATAGTGTCAAAAAAGCTAACTTTAATAGAAAATCAACCTTGGCTGAAAAGTATATCTTGGCGATTTTTAGAATTAATTTTTAAGAAACAGGGATGGATAACTTAAACACTGTCATAACATTGAGAATAGCAATAAATGAGATAGTGAGTGGTGGGTTTACAATGACGAAACATATCTTATAATGAGGCAAACAATAAGTGATGCAAATGCTGATGTAAATAATTGAGTAAGAACATTATCCTCTGACAAGATGTCTGAAACTAAAAAACAAAATTGTAGAATTTATGTATTAGACATGTTTATGCAAGTAATTAAAGATACATACATATTATGTATAGGTTTATACTAATAAAACTATACGCTTTAATACATAATAATAATGATCATTACTACGATAATTTTACCTTTTATACTATAATAAGAGTAATTTATATATAAGCAGACGAATAGGAGCCTTTCCAAAGCATTGTGCACAAGCCACAGGTTATGCTGGTAAAATTCAGAATGGCAAACATTCAAAACAATACATGTTATTTCTTTTTATAAACTGAATACAGAATCGATGCATCAACAAATGTTCTTGTACCTAGAGCAGCTTGTATTATGATAGGTTGTTAAACTGTCACTCATTTCCATATTGTCACTGTACCTACCAAAATATAAAGAAGATCAATGTAAACAAAGTACCGTAAAAATCATAGATATTTCATATGACTAAACCACTTGTAGGTGTTTAATGAGTTCAACAGGTTACCGACTGGGTGTGGCATGTTTAAATGACAAAATTTTATAACCCTTATAAACGTGAACTTTTATTGTTTCAAAGACATAAACTGGCCGATAATTGTTGATCATTTAGATTTTCTCAAAAAACGTCGTTTCTCATCCAGCACAGCAGGTACCTAGCTCCTGGTGTCTTATTATCCTCTACAGATCTCATACATACTGCTCAAGGATTTCATGTTAATCATGTCTAATAAAAGTATAATAACATCTAAGCAGTTTCAATCTTATTGGTAATTAAACATTGATAAATATATCAACTGAACCGGTGGTATTTTCCTAAACCTCATGAGTCTCTGGCCTTGAATCTTTTTGATTTTCTCTTTAGCTCTGAATGAAATTTAGTGACTACCTATTTTTGTCAGCTATTTCTCCAAAAATCTTAATTGCATTTCCATAATAATCTACCGTAAATTTTGCAATGGCAGCCGTTATTACCGGTCCTCATTTTTATGTAATGCTGTTTCTATTTTTTACCGATTATCTATGATAATTTGGAACCATCTGGCTTTGAGACGAGTCCAATGACCATCAGCTGATCCCCTCTACCTATCAAGTAGGTTAGAGCCACTAATTAGTATGCATGTCAGTAGGAACTTTACAGGAATGCATAAGTCAATTCAGCGTTAACTGATTTTAAGGCCTTGCGTATTCTTCTTAAGAGTGTTCATCGCTAACGCCGCAGTTACAGTGTAGGTTGCATAATTTTTACTGACGCAATGATACCCATTACCTAGGTAGGTAGGTAGGTAGGGATTCATAACCTAAGACAGGTACATGGGGGGGATAAGATAGGTGGCCGTTTACTTCTCAGAAATAGGTATACGGCTGGGTAAAGGTACCGCTCGTAGAAAGGACCACTGAGGCAAAGTGAGTGCTTGGGACGAAGGTTTTGTAGTAGGGTATCTCAAATGCTTGAGATTTAGTAGTAGTAGTAGTAGTAGGTAGGTAGCCTAATTTTACGACATTACCTAGCTAGCAACCTAGTAGCTTTTTTACTAGTAAGGCGTGCAGAGCTATCTTATCGTTCGTGGAGACAATTTGTGCAAGCTATTTTATAGTACCTAGCTATATATTAAATACAGATCACGTAAACAGAGATGGAAGCATTGAAAGGTGGAGACCGTTAGGCAGGTCAGTGGAGGAATTTCCTGTGGGACAGATTTGCCCTTCTTCATGGCTGGGCCAGAGGAAGCATTTCTGTTACTTCCTGTCATAAGGGCCTTTATTCATTGTTGAAATAGAAATGGTCACCAGTGTAAAGCAAGGTTTTGCTCACTGTCCCCTTCATCTCTGGTTTTCTGGGTAACATTTTTTATAATTTTCTTTTTAGGTCAAATTCTGAGATAAATTTTGAGGCAAAAGTGTGGTTGTTCCCATTTTGTCCGTAGAATTTATGGAGCCTCATTGGAATTGAAGGTTTTGGGTGAAGCACTAGGAAAAACAGTAGCTTACTAGCCTAGCTATACCCTAGCTATTGTGGTCAGATTCGAAATTATTTTGGAATACTACCTATAAAAGAAGTCTAGTATCAAAGGAAAGAATTTGTTAGTTTGTAAACTTCCTTAGAAAACTGTAGAGTGTAGGGCTAGCCTAGCTATATGGCCGTACTTAGGCTAGTGAAACTGCCGTCCATCAAACTTGCATCAGAAATCAGCATTATTAATTTTCACTTTGGGTGTTACACCCACTTCTGAAAAACTGATGTATTAAATCTGTTTAGTATGTAAGACTTTTGCTCCCCTTCACATTCACTCACACACACTTATAAGATAAGTAATAATTTGCTTCCATAACCTAAGTTTTGTGCATTATTATTATGATGATTCAGTAATTTAATGAGATCAGTGAGTCACATTACTAGATTCTGAGGATCAGTCGAGGGACTTGCTCCTTAATGAGAATTGAAAATGGAACAAGGTAAGGATAAAGGAATTAGTAATTGAGATCGTTGGGTGTCCAAAACTCACCTAGGGTAAAAAATCACTCCCTTCTGATTACTTTATTGATTAATCTTTAAATATTAAAGTTGAGATTTATCCAAGATTCTTATAAAAGACGAACCATTGCACTTCATGTAGCTGTATCCTACTCAGGGTTAGCTGGAAGTGGTCTTTAAAGCTTGGTAATTATGTAGTTAACTGGTGGTAGGTGCGTGAGTTCAGGGAGACCCCCCACCCCCTCTCACCTACCGTAAGCCAGCTTTTTTAAAGTGAGGATGCTGCTTTCATACAGACTACCGAGTTGAAACTTTCTTTACTTCTTTTATGTATGGGTTTGCATCATGTATGTTAACTCAAAAAAGTGAAGGAACAAATGTTCAAAGGAGGTAAGTAGGTGTGGTCACTTTGTTTCCTTGTAGTAGGGTAAAAAACCGCATGGTACAGGGGTGGACCATGTACGATCAATGTGTACAACCCCAAAAAAAGTACATTATAACGCGTCCTGACATCGGAGATGGGCATCAGACGCGACTTCTTGTTGGTGAGAAACGGAGCTAAAGACCTCTACTCCGGTGTCAGGACGCGTTATAATGTACTTTTCTTGGGGTTGTACACATTGATCTTACATGGTCCACCCCTGTACCATGCGGTTTTTTACCCTATGTGTTTGCATCATGTATCTTAACTCAAAAAAGTGAAGGAACAAATGTTCAAAGGAGGTAAGTAGGTGTGGTCACTTTGTTTCCTTGTAGTATGTGGAAATCTACCAGTTTTCATTATTTTGTGGAGGGTAGCATGTGCAGTCTTGACTCCCTTTCAGGATCGTGCTGGCTGGTTTCCTTAGCTGTAGAAGAGGTTTGGCAGAATCTGAGGAGGGCCAAAAGATGTTTAAAGGTATCTTCAGGGGAGAAAATACTCCCTTCATTCCTGACTGCCCTCCTATTCTCCCACCCCGTCTACTTGTTCCCTTATGGCTTTGTTGAGAGGGATGCCCACATGGAGATAATATGAAAGCAATGATGACCATTGCATGCACTTTAACTTAAGTGAGACCTCAGCAAGTGCATTTAGCCTGCCATCTTCTATCCATTCCTTACCAGCTGTTCCACATATGATTGACTCATTGGAGTATTTGAAGATGTGGCTCTCCCTTGGTACCCTTGGTAATCTTATTTTTCCATATGTAAATACACACTATTGCCTTTTGTTTAGGACATTATCACTGACTCTTTGGTGGTTAAGGGAGGGGTGGGGAATACGTACCCTCACTCGCCTGCCATCACCAAGCACTTTTTTTTTCTGCTGCCATCGGGTGAGGATGCCTTGCTGTGCTCCTGATGACCAAGTTAGAACTTGTGTCTTTGTTTTGAGTGTTTTGTATACTTTACCATGGAGAAATTGTGTGTGTGTGTGTGTGTAACAAAAGTGTGAAGGGCATGAGTGATTGTAGGTGGCTTGTTACATCCTTTGTTTTTTCTGATCCCTGCTGTTACTGCTTGCATGTAGGGGTCGGATTTTCATATGTCAGAAAAGTTTTGGTAAAAGAGGGAGTCCTCCTTTTTCCAAATACTATACAGTGAAGTATAAGCTCATCCTAATCATCAAATTCTTCCTCTCCCTCCTTGCCCTTTCATTTCCTTTGTGACTTATAAGGAAAAGCAGAGGTCCAAGAAGACTTCTCATAGGATGTCTTGTGGGATTTTCAGTGAGTGCCTTTCCCTATCTTGGGAAGGGCCTTGGTGTTTGCCCACCTCCAGGTGTTATGTCTGTCATAAGTAGGGCTGACATAGGTTTCACTTCTTGGACCTGCACTTTTTGGACCAGAGGAATGTATGTGACTCCTCCACCTCTATTTTGCCAAAAGCAGGTGGTAGAGTTAGCACAGCCTGTGCACAGTGCATGGATGGACCCCGAATTGTGCACACAGACAGGGGGTTTACACATGACTGTCAATGCAAAGCAAGATAAGATGCTTTTGTATTGAGTGTGAGCATTGCAGTGCAGTCTAAGGAAAACCCAGCGTATTAGGCAGAGTGTCAGCCTATCTGTAGGCTTGGTAGGCAGAAGGAGGTGTTCAGTAACATCTTTTCTTTTTTAAGCAAGGTAGACTGCATGATTGAGCATTCTGCCTTAGAGGTTTACCTCATACAGTTTGACTCCTCCAGTCTCCCTTATAACAAGAACTATTTATTCATGATTGAACCAGATGTTAGGTACCTCTCTGATTTGTGCTTCCGTCTCTATTTGGCCAGCACTTGATTCTCCAAAGTGTTCCCAGAGTGAGAATACAAATATATCTCATTCTGGCTTAGGGCCCCTAACAATCCTTAATCCCTATGCTAGATTATATAAAAGGTTACAGGCATCATTGTTCCCCTGTTCATTATGATGACTGGAAACATGGCATTTCCAGGTGGAGGTTCAGCCTGCCAATGAGTTGAGCAATAATCTCCCACCTGAGTACGTCTTTGTTCATACGCGAACAAACCTTTGGTCATAACAATAGGATAATTTCTAGCGCCTAGCTGGATCCAGTTATAAAACAGATGAAAGCAAAGAATCTTGTGATATCTGGCAGCGCATGCGTAGATTGGGTGAAGAATGGTCAAAGACCATTCACTTACGCCACCGTGCCAGTCTTTTCTTAACCACCTTGGCGAGTGTAGTGGTTAACCTCTCTTGGCCTTTACCCGGTTCATTGCCTGTTTCGCTTGTGTTTAGTGAGTGTGTGTGTTTGCTGATATGGCTTCTTCTGCTCCTTCTCGGCCTCGTCAACGTGTGTGCCCCAGAATTCCAGGTCTTCCATGTTCTTGTTTTTTGGCTTCAGCAGTGACTGATCCCCACATCACATGTAGCAGGTGCCGTTCTAATTTTTGTACTATAACAAATCCTTGCATGAATGCCAGGTATGGCCAAAGAGCAGTGAAAGTCATTTTATAGCAAGAGAGAGCATCAGAGAGTTTCGACTCTTCCTTCTTGGGAAGGTTTTTCACCTCTTCCTGATTCTTCATCTCCTGCAGTATCCAACCCCCATAGTAGTGTTGTTCCTGTGTCTCCTTCCTTTTCTTCCATTGATTCGTTGCTGATTTTTGTAATGTTGCCCCTTCTTCTTTGGGAGTTAATTTGATTCCTGGGAAGGGGGAGGCTTTTTCATCATTCTTATTTATTCCAGAGTCGGAGGCGCCCAAGATGGCGGTGATTTGGAAGACGCTTGGGCTAGGGGGTACCCCGTCCTTGGAGCGGTTGCTTGCGCACTTTATGGAGGCTCGCTTCCCCATCCTCAGGCTAGCCAGACCATCCCCCCTCCTCCCATGTTGTCGATAAACTTAAGGGACACATACTTCCAAATCCCTGTTCATCCGACGTCCAGGAAGTTCCTTCACTTCTCTCTTGGGGACAAGGTCTTCAAGTTCAAAGTCCTATGCTTCGGGCTGACAACAGCCCCTCAAGTGTTCACAAGGGTCTTCTCTCTCGTGTCAAGTTGGGCCCATGCTCAGGGGATCCATTTGCTGGGGTACCTCGACGATTAGTTGGTCTTGGCAGTTTCCAGGGAAAAGCTGCTGCAGGACAGGGATCGTCTACTTTGGTTCTGTCTGGAACTGGGCATCATAGTCAACCAGGAAAAGTCGAACCTCATGCCCAGTCAAAGGATTTTCTACCTGAGCATGGTCATCGATATGACAGTGGCAAGAGTTTTCCCGTCGGATCAGAGATTGGAGAAGTTGCGGGTGGTGGTGCGTGACTTCCTGTCGGAACCACATGAGTCAGCTCATCAGTGGCAGGTTCTTCTGGGAGTGTTATCTTCCCTGAAGAAGCTGGTCCCTCATGGGCGTCTTCATCTTCGGTCTCTGCAATGGAGACTGGGAGAATTCTGGTCTCCGGCAGGGGACTCACCCCTGTTAAAGGTTCCTCTATCGCTTCATTGGTGGTTGGGTGACCAGAATCTTTCGAAGGGTATCCCTCTGCATTCTCTTACACCGGACTTAATTCTGTTCTCAGACACCTCCCTCGCAGGTTGGAGGGCTCTTTTAGGTGGCCTCATCGCTTCAGGCATTTGGAGTTTGGAGGATAAGCAACAACATATCAACGTCTTGGAGTTGAAGGGAACCTTCCTGGGTCTGAAGGAGTTTTGGGAGAAGGTAGTTCATTCTGTTGTTCTCATGTCGGACAACACCACGGTGGTAGCCTATGTGAACAAGGAGGGAGGCCTGGTTTCTTGTCAACTTCACGTCTTGACCTCGAGGTCCACCAGTGGGCAGTCAGCAATTCAGTAGAGCTCTCAGCCAGGTATATCCCAGGCAAACTGAATGTGGTCGCAGACAAACTCAGTCGTCGGGATCAGATCTTAGGCACAGAGTGGTCCCTTCATCAAGTGGTAGCAGACAAGCTTTTTCCAGGTTTGGGGGAGACTCATGCTTGACATTTTTGCGACTCGCTTCAACAGGAAGCTGGAGATATTCTGTTCAGTGGTCCCAGATCCTTTAGCATTAGCAGAGGACATGTTCCAACATCCCTGGGACAACCTGGAGGTGTATGCCTTCCCTCCGTTTTGTTTGATCCGTCAAGTTCTGAACAGGCTAATGAGTTCACAGGGTCTCAGGATGACTTTGGTAGCCCCTCTGTGGCCTCAGGTGGAATGGTTCCCAGATCTGCTGTCGTTGTTTTCAGAGGTTCCAAGGGAGATTCCCCCTTGGCAACATCTCCTGTGTCAGTCCCATGCAGAAAGGTTCCACCAGTCGGTAGAAGCCCTGTCTCTTCATGGTTGGAGGCTATCAAGTATCTGCTCCGAGCGAGAGGCTTTTCTCAGAGAGCAGCAGGGCATATGTCCAGCTTTCTCAGAAAGTTGACCTCTGCAGTTTACCAAGGCAAATGGGCGATCTACTGTGATTGGTGTCGTAAACAGGATTTTTTCTCCACTCGCAATCTCTATAAAGCGAATAGCAGACTTTTTAACCTTCCTCATAGACGAGAAACGTTTGTCCGTTTCTGCCATTAGAGGCTACAGGGCGGCCCTGAGTTTGGTGTTATGCCTTAGAGGTATCGACATCTCTTCCTGGGAACTTTCCCTGCTAGTTAAGGGGTTTGAGCAGTTGAGTTCTCCTAGAGAGCTCAAGCCTCCGGCGTGGGACGTTTCCTTGTGTTCTCAAGAGCTTCACTAAGAGTCCATATCAACCCTTGCGTCGCACATCTGACAGGAACTTGATGCTCAAGACAGTTTTCCTTCTGGCCTTGGCATCTTCCAAGAGGGTAGGAGAGCTCCCCGGTCTGAGCTATGATGTGAAGCACACCAGGGGTTGGGGGTCGGTGTCCTTTGAATTTGTCCCGGAATTCGTGGCCAAGACCCAAAATCTCTCTGTGCATGATGACAGGTTCACTTCGTTTTCCATTCCATCACTGAATGACTTTGTGGGTGGTGATGCTCAAGAGCTTTTGTTGTGCCCTGTCCAGGCCCTGCATTGCTATCTTAAAAGGACTCGGCACCTGAGACCAGGCTGCCGCAAACCTTTTGTTAGCACAGGCCGTATGAAGAAAGAGGTGTCTAAGAATACTATTTCTTTTTGGGTACTGCAAGCCATCAGACAGGCATACTTGACTCTTGATGATTCCACCACCACGTCTGTGCAGGCTAGAGTGCATGACGTCAGAGATATTGGTCCCTCTCTGGCTTTCAAAAAGAACTTGGCTGTCCATAGAGTGCTGAGCGCTGGTACTTGGTTACGCCAGTCCATGTTCACCTCTTTCTATCTTAAGGATGTTGCCCTCAGATCTGCGGACACGTTTTCCCTGGGTCCTGTGGTGGCTGTCCAACAGGTTGTGTAACTCATAGTTGCCATTAACAGGGCACTTTTGTATCTTACCTAAGATGATTGTGTGGATGAGAGAGTGAGTGAGTTGGCCGGTCTCCTTTTTCTTGTACCTTTCCTTCTTCTTTCCGGCGGGTTAAGGAATAGACACATCATTCGCTGGACTGGTCTGATACAGGTGAGTAAGGTAGTCATACTGATAGTGTGGTCGCTTAATATACAAATATCAAACCCTCTATTCGGTAGCATGCGCTCCACTCCTTGGCAAGGAGGAGTTGAGAGTAGTACAAACCGTGGTGTGTTGGTTTGCTATTGGAGAGTCAAAGTTTCTCTTTGGTTCCCTATACAATGGTTCTCCCATATATCATTGTATGTCACTCAACGGGCTTCAGTCCCTCTCCAGAAGTTATTCTTCTGGAAGCTGGACTGGTGGGTAGACCCCCAGCCAGTTTAGGATGTCTTGTACCTCCCTCCAAGTATGAGTCCATCCTATTGTTAAGACGGAAGGTTTGTCCGCGTATGATCAAATGACAAATTTTCTAAGACAATTTGTATTTTTCATAGCTACAAACCTGAGGTCTTAACATTATACTGCCCGCCTCTAGCTGCCCCTCTGTGTGTTAAGACATCCTGAGTTGGGAAAGACTGACACGTTGACGTAGGTGATTGGTCTTTGACCATTCTTCACTCGATCTACGTATGCGTTGCCAGATATCACAAGATTCCTCGCTTTCATCTGTTTTTTAACCGGATCCAGCTATGCGCTAGAAATGATCCTATTGTTAAGACCTCAGGTTTGTAGCTGTGAAAATTTGTCATTTTACTTAAATGGCAATGGTTAGTATTTCAGTAGGAACAAATCTCAGAATTTCAAAGTCATTTGCATTTTTCTTGTTTTCCTACAAACCTGAGCTTTATATCACAATTTCATGTGAACCAGTACATGATGCTAAAGAAAAAGTGCTGGCTTACAGCAAGGGAGTGGATGCCCCTCCCCCTCCACCTGTCTACTCATTAACTTTCTTGTTGCTAAGTATTATGGCTCTCCAACTCACTTTGAGGTATACTCCTACATAAAAGGTTGTGGTTTGTGTACAGTATCTGGGAAAAATACAAAGTATGTTTAAAATTTAATATTCTTAATGATGTTCATTTGTAAGCCATATTTACAACTTTGTATACCTCTGTATGTAATATCTCTTTCATGAACTGAAACTTTATAAACCTGTATGTATGATGTTATTAGAAAGAAGTTGAATTCTAATTTTATCAGGAGTAAAATTCATGTTCAATTCAGAGTATGGCCGCTCGGAACCTGCTTCGGCTGGGTCTCGTGGGAGGGTCTGGTGCTGCAGCTGTGTATAATAAAGATGAAGTGCAAACGGCAGCCATTGGTGCAGTGAGGTTTGGTAGAGCTGCCATAACTGTAAGTATGATTAGCTTGGTTCATAATGTAATTAGAGTGTAATTTGTAGCTGATAGTTTGTTTTTTTGCTTTTTATATGAAGGTCACATGTTTCCATTTCACTTGGAGCCAATGAATGCTTGAACACATTGTTAAAGCTTTTATTGAATTTTAGATTAGCTTCTTAATAAAGCTGTCCATTGTATGTACTAATGCTGAAATTTACTGAAGGTCTGTTTGCTTTGAGAAATACAAATTGATTGAAAATTTTGTCATGTCATTTCAAAATTCCAACTAGATATTGAATATTGAGTTGCAAAGTTATGATCAGCATACAAGATACATGAACATTGGATATTTCTGTATGTGCTTTTACAATATGCAGATATTGTACAGTTAATAAATTAATTTTTGACTTGTACAGTACTTATAGTGATATGTGTAAGAATATTAGGACAGGTAATGCAACAAGTCGGGTTAGTCTTTTAAGCAAACAAACTAATAGATAACGGTTTTGTGTCTGTTCCTTTAAGGATAACAAAACCTGTATTTTAAGATTTTTAAAAAGTATAATCATAATTTGGTTAACAGACTTAGTATCCCATTCCAGAAGGCTGTTCTTTAGCCAAATAGTCCTTAAACTGAGCAACTCTTGAGAAATAATAGGAACTGGATTTTTGTGTTCCAGATCTCCAGAAAAATAACAATTAAAGCATTTACGTATCTAAGATTTAATGAGCCTAAAATGCAGAAATCATAAAAAAATAAGTTGGCTACTTGAATGCTAGTTGGATTGCACTTAACTGCAATTGGGAGAGTTGATGTCCTGTGTGGAAGGTGGCAATGAAGGTGAAGAAGAGAAGAGGAAAGATGTTATGCACCATTCCATAAAACCAGCAGGCAACTCTGGCCAGAGAATACACTACTTATTAATATACTGTTCAATATATATGTATAACATAGTGTTAGTAAAGAGATTGAATGGAGCACAAAGTCATTAACATTTGAGCTTGGAGTTTGGTGTACCCTTCTTTGTTCCAGACTTTACTCTTTGGATTTTGAGTCAAATAAACACTTTACTCCTCATTGTCTAATTCTTGCTTCTACTTTTCCTTTATATCACAAACTTTTCTCTCTCTGCATATAAAGTCTTCTTAAGTTCACATGAAACAAATAATTATGTTAAGTGGTAGGCTATGCCCTACTGTGGATACTAAATAAGGTTGCCAGACTCAAGATCCTTCCCATCAATGCTAGTCAAATGTGATCTTTTGTTTTTAATCTCGTAGAAGATGATAACATTTCCCCTGTGATTGTATGCAGAGTGGATCTGTCTACATAGTACATTATCCTAAAGCTCCATTTTTGGAGGTATACATGACCACTGTCATTAACAGCATTGGATAATAGAAAAGCTGTTCAAATACCATATACTATCACAAGCTTCTTTCTACTCTCAGGTAGTAAAGCTATTAAAAGTAGCTTTTTAGTCAAAGTAACCTACTCCCATCTTCATATGGAAATTATGAGGCTTAAGTCAAAGAAGTAGTTTGTATTATTATAATTAGGTATTGTAAACTTTTGTAGAGTTTGTAATCATAATATTGCTAAATTAGAAATCTTGTTGCCTATACAGTGCCAGGGTTCAAAACATGTTGGTATGTCACATTTCAAAGTCCTGTTGAGTTTTGTACTGGACGTATTATTTTCTTTATATACAGTACTTTATGTATATATATATACTACGTACATATGTATAAGGATAGTCATTCTTTTTGGATTAGTGAATTCCACTCAGTTGATAATTATGGTAGTTTTATTTTTGGATATTTTGCACTGCTCTAACTTAAGTTCCTTGTGCTCTCATCCAGGTATCGAAGATTGTGGCAGATTATCGAATGACTCTTTATTCTGGAAGTATTACACCAGAGTCAGAGAATTATGGAGAAGTCAAGTCACAGGTACTGTAGCATTTGCTTTTCATGTAGTAGTAATTGTAACCATATGTTGTCCTTTTTGGTTTTAGGATCCTTTTCAAAGCAATGACTGCTTGCCATTTCTGTCAGACCTTGCCAAAGGATTTGAAATGTTAAAAGCAGTGATGTAATGTTGCTAAACTACCAAATATAGGATGATCAGAAAAGTGTAAGGTAACTAAGGCTAGATTGTAGGTTACTAATTGTCTTGGTAGGAACCTGGTTATGAGGTATATTGCCAGTAGGTATCTCGTATTCTGTAGTAAATTTTGGTAAGCAAATCTTAAATACAGTGTAGCCTATTATATTATTCATTGTTAGTCTAACAGCCTATTATATTTTTCATTTTTAGTCTCAGTAACAAGTATTTTTTTTATATTTCTGGGTTTATTTTTTATTTTTGCTTTTTTATTCATAACATGTCTTCTTTGAGGTAAATAGGATCATCTTCTATCAGTAAAATTTAGTGTTTTTCAGTGAATGCAATATTTGTTACTACAACTCTTTTGATGATACTATTTTGATGAAGTAAGGAGCCTTTTTTCACATTTTCACCCTTCGAAAATTTTGATGGTAGTGACATAGATTCAGTATGTGGTCTTATCCATGGTTTGTTGAGGTTCAACTACCATTGTAAGCTCATGAAGGTACCGTTTGTTTTGAAGCTTTTAATTGTGATATGCTTTCCTGTTGAAATATTTTAGGCAAAGTGCCGTATAGTATTAGATACTGCATTTTTGGCAGCTCATTTTTTTATAGCTTTCCTTTTTTATTTTATATCTTGTTTCCTTGATCTTGATTTTTGGTTTTCTACTTAAGGACTATGGCTCCAAAACCTTGACTGATGAACTTTGTGTGTGCAAACTATGTTGCCCAATGTACCTCTGCTCCTGGCACTCCCACCAGCACCATGAGGAAATAACCCAAGTTCTAGTGGAGTGTAAATTGTCAGACTATAGACTTGCATCAGATTTTCTAGTGAGTAACACTTTTATTTATTTATTTTCCAGACACACTTGAGAGCAGCTAACCAGTTGTTGGATTTGTGCTGTGCCAATGGAGGGGCTTTTGTAAAGGTATATACAATCATGTTAGTCTGTAATTCTCTTCATCTACGTAATTCATACTTGATGTTGAACAATTAACTTTTAGATGAATTCATGAAGCGGACTTAGTTAGGTTCTCATTGTGAGGCAATTCTGCCATATTATGGGTTTTATGGAAGTTAAGGGGAAGAAAAGGTAATGTATAAGACTGACAGTACGTAATGGAATTTGCCTTATTCTGCAGGTAGGGCAGCATTTAGGGTCGTTAGAATACTTGCTGCCAGTTGAGTATGTCAACACCATGAAAGTGCTACATTCAAATGCACCAGAGTCTCCATTGGAAGATATTTTTCAAGTCATTGAGGAAGAATTGAAATATAGTGTAAGTCAGAAGAATACGTAGGTATTTCATATGATTTTGTGTTTTTGCATTTATGCTCTATATTGAAACTTACATTACAAATAAAAAAAAACTCCCATATTTTTTGTAATTGAAATGGATTTCTTTCTTTGTTGAACAGGTTAAAGATTTGTTTGTTGAATTTGATCCACGTCCCCTCGGTGCTGCTTCTTTAGCCCAAGTTCACAGAGCTCGTTTGCCTGATGGCCGAGAGGTTGCAGTTAAAGTACAACACAAAGCAGTCAAATCTCACTCGAAGGTTGACATGAAAGGGATGGAGGTATAGTTGGCTGTGAATAATTTTTGTTTCAACTTTATCCCCCTACTGCAAAATGACTGTAAAATTGACCCATATTTGTTTGTTTCATGTTTTGCCAATACTATATATATTGACAAGTGACTCACGCACATGAAAAGTAAAATCTTAGCCCACAATGTAAATTGAAATGAAACTAGGTGAATAAACAATAACTTAAATCTCTCGATGTGAATAAACCAAGAACTTAGATAGCCCTTGCATTCATATGTGTGGAATTGATTGATTTTATATAAGAAACTTACCAAGTAATTACATAGCTATAGTAGTTTCAACTCGCAAGGTACAGTAGCTAAAATTTGAAAATTGCAGTAGCACGTCTTTTCTTTTTGTGTAGGAGACACTACCTCGCCCACTTTCAGCTGGAACCTTAATATATGGGGGTATAGGGTGAAAAGTGCAAAGTCATGAAATAATTCATGGAGCTTTGTTTGGCAATGGGGGATACGTATATGACATATTTCGTCAAAATTCCTCTTACTTTCTTAGTTACAGAGTAATTAGTAAACGTAACTTAATAAACCAAAAACATTGATCCTTACAAGAAAATGCAACATTTCTTCTATTATCTTAAGTTTTGATAATTATTGTCAAAGAAATTGTGAGCAATGGCATCTGTAGAGATTCCATGAGGTGGCAGGAGGGAACTTATAGCTGGTTCACTTAAGGTAGATACTTGGATGAGCACTTTACCTACGAGACGTTTGTTTGGCGGCCGCTGATTGGCTGGTACCGGGAGGTAGACAGCTCCCAACCAACCAGCGGCCGCCAAACAAATGTCTCGTATGTATAAGGCTCACCGAAGAATCTACCTTAAGTGAACCAGCTATAGTCAGTTTACCACCCTCCAGCGTGAGGAGAAACCTCTTGTAGCGTACACGTTCGAGGTTCACCTCTGACATTTGCTTGCTTTTTCGTGTTTTTCTTTGTTTCAGCAAGGATTTCATCATGCTAATGAGGAAAAGATTAGCAAAACATCTCGCCAACATACAGACGAAGAAAATTCGCTCTAATATGATTACAGAATATCATAATATACGCAATATTAGCGTAGTTAGTGAAGAGAAAGAGAGGGAGGGGTGCGTAGTAAGGAACGCCCCCGTCTTGCCTGACGCACACATCGTGCAGTACCCCAGGCTTCGGTCTTTGAGTGAAGGGATCTTCATTTATGATAAATAACATAGTTTTGGTTTATTAATACCCAAAAAGGAATATGAATTCATTATAATCATGATTTATTAACATTTTCTTTGTAAAAAGAGAGTACACGTTCAAGTTTCACCTCTGACATTCTCTTGATTTTATGTCTGTTTATCTTTGTTTTGGCAAGAATTTCATCATGCCAAAGAGGAAAATACAAGGAAAACATCTCGCTAATATACAGAAGAAAATTTGCTGTAATAAGGCGAATTAGTGAGGGAGAGAGAGAGAATTGCATAGGAAGGAGTGCCCCGTCTTGCCTGACACAGTGCCCCAGGCTATGATATATGAGGAAAGGGATCATCATTTATGATTAAATTATGATAAATAACATAGTTTTGGTTAATTAATACCCAAAACAGAAATATGCATTCATAATAATCATTATTTATTAACATTGTCTTCATAAAAATACAAAAGAAAACTTTGAACGGCAGTACATATCTCAAAACTATACTTATTGACCTTCAAAATCTATCTTCTCACTTAGTTTTAAAGCTATAGCACTGAAAAGTGGTATATAACTCAGAAAGACATTATAGAACAATCAAATAAAGCCCTTTTTTCCAATTTTTGTTTCGTCTTATTTTTATCAATTTTTTTCCCGATTTATAGGGTTTATTTTTTTACCATAATGAAAAATTCATATCTAGCAAAAAAATGACTTTCAGAAAAAGAATTCCTCATTTGATTGGAGATCTACATCAGGTCTATATATGGTAGTAATCCCAGGGCTTCATATTAAATATCAAGGGAGGAGATAGAATTTGAAAAATGGTTATTTTCAGGATAAATCTCCCTGGCATCACAAAACCGAAGGTCAGAAGCAAAAATCATATGCGGTTTGGAGATATCCCAAGTCACCTTATCAAGTGGTATGAATATCAAAGTCCTGTCCTTAAAAAATGGCATTAGCCGACCAGCCCCCTTAGTTTGTTTCTGCTGGTCAACAACCGAACACCAGCTGTTGTAAGGCACAGGCTTAGGTAAAAAAACCAGTTCGTTGGGGGGAAGAGAGCAGAGCAAAAATCAACTTTCCAAGGTGGTTAAAGAAAGACCGACGCATTACAAGGTTCCAAGCCCAGTCGGTGACCAGCTTCCACCTCATATATGCATGAGTTGCCAGATACCACAGATTCCTCCTTGCATTACAATCTTTGATTATTTTTTAACTGGTTTCCAGCTGGCACTAGAAGATTGTCCTATTGTTAAGACTGAAGGTTTGCTTGCTGTGAAAAATACAAATTAATTAAAAATGTGTAATTTTTTGGATTTGTTCACCAAATGGTTCCTTGTGTCTTTGTTTGGTGACATACTTGTGTTTTTTCTTTTGGTAGCCCTCTAGCTATTTTGAATAGCTTAGACTGTTTTGTGATTTCTTGATGTTGACTTGCTAATTATGTTAGACACTAGTAGTGTTAGTATTAGGTTTTGCAGCAAAGGCTACAAAACTAGAATGGCTAAAGCGTCTTATGATTCTCATACAATTTGCACCAATTGTAGGGGACAGACCTGTTCAATTAATTTGTCATGTCAAGAATGTAAGAACTGGGATCAGGGGAAATGGAAGACCCTTAAGGCACAGGAATGTAGCTACTTTACATAATTCTTCTAAATTGGATGTAGCTGATGTACGTGTTCTTTCTTCTACCTTTTCTGCCTTTTTTCTTCTACTCAGTCCTCCGACTATTTCAACCTATCCCTTGCCAGACCCCACGATGTACATAAAAATTTTGGGCTCTTATTAAGTACCATGGAGCATATGAGTGCTTCAGTGAAAGCCCAAGTGAACAAAAGCAATGATGTAAGTGAAAGTGGTAGTGCAGTGAGTGTGGAAGAGGTGTCTGTCTGTCCTGCCGATGCTCCTAGACCAAGGTTCCTGTCAGACTCCCATGCACCATGGAGGATGCATACTGGTAGTCCAAGGGAGGTCAGTTGGGTTTGCCCATGGGTGGCCACACACTCAGCTGATCCTGTTGCACAGTCCCAGGATGCAGCAGACAGCCATTAGAAAGGCATCTGGAAATCAGTTCATGACTTTTCCTCGAGTTCAGAAGTAGATGTTAGGTGCTGACGGCGCTTTTATGAAGGTTCACACCCTTTGAAGAGGTGAGCTGCAGACATAGCAAAGAGGAGGAGTGTGGTCCTGTTCCTTCCTTGGGGGAAGTCCAGAACACACTCCTCCAGAATGTCACCTGTTGTCTCCTAAGCACTCTTCTACTGCAAAGAGGTGCAGAACAACACAATAGCAGTCTACTCAGACAACACAACCGCTCGATCGTGTGTCAAGAAGCAAGGAGGGACTTGCTCTTACTCTCTTTATGAGGCTGCAAGAGATCCTCTGGGCAGAAGAAAACAATACTCATCTAGTCACCAGATTCGTCCAAGGGAGACTAAACGTTTTAGAAGAAGACGAGCTAAGTCATCGGAAACAGGTCCTTCCGACAGAATGGATGCTGGTGATTATATGTTGTATAAATGTTATTGTTATTTTATGCATTGTTGAAATATGGTGGGTGTCCTAAATATGGACAGCATATGGTTGATTCTAGAAGGCGTCTGTTGATGTATTTAAGTTATGTTGTGACATCATAGACAAGATGGTGGCAGTGTCGGTGGGATGTAAACAATAACACAGGGAAGAAGGAGACACGAGTGTGTGGTGTTTGGTTGGTAGGGGAGAGCTCTCTGTCTGGTAGGAGGTTTTTGGGTCGTAAGTCTTGTTGTGCTGTTGATCTAAGGTGATTTCTGGAGTATACTGGAGTTGGAGAATGCGTACAGGTGGGTAGATGATTCATTTGTGTAAAGAAAGTTAGGCTAGGCTAAAATTCAAAGCTGGATCCTCTGGTCTCCTTAGGCCTTTGGAAACTTAGGAAAACCCATGATAGACTTGTTCTACACGTCTCACAACCATCGTCTCCCTCTGTTATGTTCGCCAGTCCCAGACCCACAAGTGTGGGGGGTGCATGCTTTTCTTTTGGACTGGTCGGACAAAGAGCTGTATGCCTTGCCCCCATTCAGCCTAATAAGTCAGGTATTGAACAAGTTCCTGATGTACAGCAATGTCTCTCTTATCCTGGTGGCTCCCTTCTGGTCATCGAGGGAATGGTTTCCCGATGTAGTAGATCTTTCAGTGGACTTCCCAAGGCTGCTTCCTCAAAAGAGGCAGTTACTCAAACAACCACACTTCCAGATTCCGCAAAAACCTCTCTTCTCTGGACCTGACACGAAACTCCTTAGAAAGAAAGGGTTTTCTAAGGCAACTTTGGAAGCTATCGCTGTGTGTAGAAGATAGAAGAAGATCCTCTAATAACGTTTTTTCAGAACAAGTGGAGATTCTTCAGGGAGTGGTGTAAGAATATCAGCATCTCTTCTTCTAAAACCACTGTACTAATGCCAATACTAGCTGATTTTTTGCTTCATTTGAGGTCAGTATAGGGGTATAGGGCCATGCTAGCCTCGGTTTTACATCACAGAGGCTTGGATTTGTCTTCCAATTCAGACATTTCAGAACTTATTAGGTCGTTTGATACCTCAAAACATTCTCATATGGTATTGTGGAATCTCGAAATTGTATTAAAGTGGTTGTTTGGGCCTCGTTATGAGCCTATGCATGAGCTTAGTCTGAGGGACTTAACTAGGAAAACCCTCTTCCTAGTGACCTTGGCAACAGCTAAAAGGATTAGTGAGATTCATGCACTAGATAAAAGAGTAGGCTTTTTGAAAGGGAATGCTATTTGTCCCTATTCCCTTGGTTTTTTTAGCCAAGAATGAGTCCCCCTCTGATCCTTGGTCTCGTTTCTTCTCGATCCCTAATTTGACAGATGTCCTGGATAGGGACAATGCAGAGAGGACTTTGTGCCCTGTGAAATCCTTAAAGTATTACCTTCACAGAATGAAAGACATTCATGGAAGCTTTGGTGGTATCTGGCGTTAGGTTAAAAACCCCTACAGACAACTGTCCAAGAATGCATTAGCTTTTTTCGTGAGGGATGTCATTCGAGAAATGCACTCGTCAGTTCAGGTAGACGCTCTCCTGGATTGCAAGGCTAAAGCTCATGAAATTAGAGCAATAGCCACTTCTCTTGCTTTTAAGAGAAATTTATCTCTCGCAACTATTATTAGTTTGACATTTCGAAAGTGCAAATCTGTGTTTGCATTGCATTATCTATCTCCATAATTTGGAGACAGCATATGAAGATTGCAGTAACCTGGGTCCGTTTCTTGGGGCTGGTGTGGTGTTAGGAAAGGAAGTGTAGGAATCACCGCTTCCTAAATTCTTATTCTCATTGGTATAAGGTGTGATATTTTTTAGGGAAAGCCTGGAGGTACGGAGTACCTGGAGTACTCTCCAGTCTTTTGGTAGGGTGGTGGTGATTACTTAGTAATTGTTTTGGATATAGGTAACATTACTTTTCTGGTGATTGGTTGGCACTGAGCCCTTGGCAGGGGCAATTATTTTGATTCTTTGCTACAAAGGCCCCACTAAAGTAATAGGTGCTACATGGGTTCACTGCCATGCTGTTACATGTTAAGATGAGTGGCATCCAGAGGCAGTATTTTCCTGCTACAACTCTCTTATCAGGTAAGGAATCAACAAACATTTTAATTAATATTGGCAAAGTTTTTCTATTCTCAATCTGCTATTCAAAAAATGTTGAGATAAAATCCATGCTTCCCACCATTCCGCAATGTGGAAATCAACTATATAATTACTGGGGAAGTTGTATATGGTAATTAGAATTGACATTTTTATAATAAAATAGCTTTCATTAAACTTACCCAGTAATTGTATAATTGGACCCTGCCCTCCGTCCCCTAGCATGGATTATTTTGTGAGGCATAAAGAAACTGAGCTCTTTGCCAAGTTTTTCCTTCTGTCTTGCCCCCCAAAAGTGGGCAGGGCACTGTTACCTAGCCAAAACAAATAGAAAATTAGTGTCGACCCGCAAATTTTGGGATTTTAACTGCCGGTGAGTGAAACTCTTAGCTTTATAATTACTGGTTAAGTATAATTAAAACTTTATTTTATCATAAAAATTTCATGTTTACTGCGCTGAAATTTTGTTTTTGTTTATTTACTTGGAAGACCAATTGTTACAAAGGAATGACAGCTGATGTAAGCATGTTTCTTTTTTTTTCCTACATCTAATAACCTATTTTGTTTGTTATAGCTCCTTGTGAATGTGGTCTCAAAGATATTCCCTGACTTCAATTTCTCTTGGCTGGTGGAAGAAATGAAGAAAAATTTGCCCAAGGAACTGGACTTCACCCACGAGGCCAAAAATGCAGAGAAAGTTGCTGATCAATTCAGTCACTTCCCTTGGTTGAAGGTACAGTAATAGTGATGTATAAGCGCTGCACTGTATGTACTGTAATTGTCAGTAATATTGTATATCAAGGTAATGTTAGTTGTACTATGTGGCTATTATTACTGTACTATTAATATTCTTCAATAGTTTTACAAGTTCTCTGAGTCACATTTGTAGACTCCTTGGACTCTAGAGCAATTTCTTCTTGAATACTGCCAAAGGGCCAGTTCAAAGAACCCTGAACCTTGACTGTAATGAGGTAGACAAGGCATGCTGCAGTTATTACTGCCCATTTGATACTAGTTTTGTTGTACTCTCAAGATCCATATGCTTGTTTGCCTTGCAGTCCATGTTGTAGGTACATATACCAATACATATTGTACTGAGTATCTGTTGTTCTGATCTTTCAGATTCCCTCTATAGAATGGAGTCTGTCAACAGATCGAGTTTTGGTCATGGAGTTTTGTGAGGGAGGGCAAGTCAATGACCGTAATTACATGGTAGAAAATTCAATAAACACCAAAGAGGTCTCTGAAAGGATTGGTCAACTTTATGCGGAGATGATCTTCGTCAATGGTTACGTTCATTGTGACCCACATCCAGGAAATGTTCTGGTAAAGAAAGTTGATAAAGAAGCTCAGATAATACTGCTTGACCATGGCCTTTATACTGTGAGTTGCAGGTGTAAATTTAATTACTGGATTTTTTACTGTTTATACATTAGGGACATATTGTTTTATTCAGCACTATTAATTCTCTATTAATTTTTACAGTACACAAATACAGTATTTATGTATATTTCTTTAATTTGGTCTCATTGTATATTAAACTGATCTAAGCTTTTTCTTCTATCTGTTATTTCTGTGCTGATGAAAGCTCACTTATTTGGGGAATTTGGGATTCCATCTGAGGAAGCTTTCATTTGTAGTCTGAAGCTCTTGCGTTTTTTTGCAGACCTTAACAGATGATTTCCGAACAACTTACAGCAAGTTTTGGCTAAGTATTTTGAATGCAAACCTAAAAGAGATTCAGCGGTATGGTGAAAAATTGGGTGTCGGGGAACTTTACGGACTGTTTGCTTGTATGGTCACTGCTCGCTCATGGGACTCCATATCGAAGGGTATTGACAAGAAGGCACGAACATCAGGGGAAGTAAGTTGAGGCTGTATGTAGTTGTCCTTTATTATCATTTTTATTATGTTGTACTTTCAAGTAGTCTAATGTTTAAGGTGTGATTTTGTTGGTTTTCAGTAGTTATATGAAATTTTCTAGCATTGTATATGTACGGTGGGCCCCCTGTATTCGCGTTCTCTGGATTCGCGGATTTTTCTCTGGACCATATCTACCCATTATTTGCGGTGAATTCGCCTATTCGCGGCATTTTCCGTCAATGAATAATCACTAATTAGTGTATTTTGATGTTATTTTCATGCCTAAATACATTTTATGATACAAAAATGATTTACTAATTTTAAAATCTTAATATTAATCTATACTAAGATTAAATGATATCACATAATAATAATTCTCTCTCTCTCTCTCTAACAGAGATGTATGCTTTTTGTATGATAAATGATTTACTAATTTTCAAATATTAATATCAATGTAAAGAGCAATCACTTCAATAAAGAATACTACAGTGAATTAGTAAGATTTTAGTTTATAAATTTTAAAAATTATGTAAGTATGAAGGAAATCCCAGTCTTCACACATTCTCTCTCTCTCTCTCTCTCTCTCTCTCTCTCTCTCTCTCTCTCTCTCTCTCTCTCTCTCTCTCTTAACTGAGATAAAAGATTTTTATGGTACATTATCGATATAATAATGTAATAATAATGTATTAATATTTTCAATGATAATAGTAATAATAACAATAATAATAATAATAATAATAATAATAATAATAATAATAATAATAATAATAATAATAATAATAATAATAATAATAATAATAATAATAATTGTAATTATAAAAATCATATGTGAAAGTATTTTACAAATACTATGATAATCTCTCTCTCTCTCTCTCTCTCTCTCTCAATCTCTCTCTCTCTCTCTCTCGTCTCTCTCTCTCTCTCTCTCTCTCTCGTCTTTTGCCACAGAGATACGTATGTCCTAGTGGTAACTCTCGCCCTCTGTTTGGGCTGGAAGTGTATGTATAAGTATATCTTTAAGAACTTACTACATTTTTGGTAAAATAATAATATACCGTACTAGTTTACAAATAATATTAAGGTTAATAAGATTAAACAGTAACAATAACCTCTCTCTCTCTCTCTCTCTCTCTCTCTCTCTCTCTCCTCATCGGATCTCTCTCTCATCTCTCTCTCTCTCTCATCTCTCTCTTTTCTTTCTTACGTATGTTTATTTGTTTTGTAGTATAAATAAATTATTTACCTTATAACTAATTTTCAAATATTAATAAGATTAATTAAAAATAGCGAATCCCAGTCTTTATCCACGTGGAGGAAGGTGGGCGGGGGAGTAAATGACAGTTTGACATACGAATTGGTGGAGGGAAAGGAGTCAGAGTTTAGGAGTTATTCTCTCTCTCTCTCTCTCTCTCTCTCTCTCTCTCTCTCTTCTCTCTCTCTCTCTCTCTCTCTCATTAGTATTCTCTATGTCTCAGAAATAATCATAATTTCACTCTTGATGGTCCAGGTATATGATGTGCCATTCACTGCTCTCTCTCTCTCTCTCTCTCTCTCTCTCTCTCTCTCTCTCTCTCTCTCTCTACTCTCTCTCTCTCTCTCTCTCTCTCTTGTTATTGGCTGTAGGTATATATTTTTAATGGTAAAATGTTTAAGATGACTTTGAAATGATATTAATAATATAGCCTCAAAGATTAATACAGTAATAGGTTAGTAATTTTAGGTATATTTAAAATAGGTTGTTATTAAAGGTATACATTTGGTATCTGAACTTTCAAGATAGGCAGTTATAAGCATTTTTAGTGGTATTTCTAACTATTTGCGGGTTTTAACTATTCACGGGGGTGTCTGGTACACATCCCCCGCGAATACAGGGGGAGCACTGTATATGTTAACCCTTTAACGCCGAAGGGGTATAATAAAAATCGTCTCCTGTATGCCGTGGGGGGGGGGGGGATGTCTCGGAGTGAGCGCCGATGCGGAAAAAATATTTTTTTCAAAAAATCACAGCGCGCTTAGTTTTCAAGATTAAGAGTTCATTTTTGGTTCCTTTTTTTGTCATTGCCTGAAGTTAAGTATGCAACCATCAGAAATGAAAAAAAAAATCATTATCATATATAAATAATGCTATATATGATAGCGCAAAAACAAAATTTCATATATAATTGTATTCAAATCCCGCTGTGAGCAAAACGGTTAAAGCTAACGAGTTGATTTTTTTTCGTTGTATTGTACACTAAATTGCAATCATTTTGGTATATAACACATTGTAAAACAATCAAAGCAACACAGAGAAAATATTATCACAAAATGATGCATAAATTCGTAACGCGCGTACGTAAAAAAATGTTTTTTTCAAAAATTCACCATAAATCGAAATATTGTTCTAGAGACTTCCAATTTGTTTCAAAATTAAGATAAATGATTGAATATTACTATACCGTAAGAGTTTTAGCTTACAAATGCAGTTTCCAACCATTTCGGACGAGTTAAAATTGACCGAATGTCAAATTTTTTTTATATATTTTTTATATGCAAATATTTTGAAAATGAGAAAAGCTACAATGTTCAATTATTTTTTGTTGTATTTTACATAAAATTGCGCACATTTTCATATATAAAACTCTATGAAAAGCCTAATATGAAATGGAGCAAATATTACGAGAATGCGACATACGCATTTCGGACATTTGCGGTGGAGAATCCGCGCGCGGAGGTAAGGAAAGTTTTTTTTTTAAATTCACCATAAATCTAAATATTGTGGTAGAGACTTCAAATTTGTTTCAAAATTAAGATAAATGACTGAATATTACTAGACTGTAAGAGTTTTAGCTTACAATTGGGTTTTTCGACCATTTCGGTAAAGTCAAAGTTGACCGAATGTGGTATTTTTTCTATTTATTGTGATTTATATGCAAATATTTCGAAAATGAGAAAAGCTACAACATTCAATTATTCATTGTTGTATTCTACATGAAATTGCGCACATTTTCATATATAAAACTTTATGTAACGGCTAATTTAAAATGGTGCAAACATTATGACAATCGGACGAACATTTTTTTATTTTTTTCGGAAGTTAACATGCGGACGTAAGGAAAATGTTTATTTTTATTCATAAATTCACCATAAATCAGAATATTGTGCTAGAGACTTCCAATTTGTTGCAAATTAAAGGTAAATGATTGAATATTGCTAGAATGAAAGAATTTTAGCTTACAATTGCGTTTTTTTACCATTTCGGTCAAGTCAAAGTTGACCGAAGGTTGAAATTTTTGCACATCATTATTTATATGAAAATATTTCAAAACTGATAAAAGCTACAACCATGGATTGTTTGTAGTTGTATTCTACATGAAATTGCACACATTTCCATATATAAAACTTTATGTAACGGCTAATTGAAAATGGTGCAAACATTACGACAATCAGACGAAAAAATTTCTGATTTTTTTCGGAAGAGTTACCGCGTGGAGGTAAGGAAAAAGTTTTTTTTCATAAATTCACCATAAATCGAAATATTGTGCTAGAGACTTCCAATTTGTTGCAAAATAAAGGTAGATGATTGAATATTACTAGAATATAAGAGTTTTAGCTTACAATTGCGTTTTTCGACCATTTCGGTAGAGTCAAAGTTGACCGAAAGTTGAAATTTTAGCACTTATCGGTATTTATATAAAAATATTTCAAAACTGATGAAAGCTACAACCATGAGTTGTTATTAGTTGTATTCTACATAAAATTGCGCACATTTTTATATATAATACTCCATGTAACGGCTAATATAAAATGGTACAAAAATTATGTCAAAGTGACGAAATAATTTCTGAGATGTGTCGCTGATGTTTTTTAGTGCGAGAAGAAAGAAATTTGCGCTTGCACGCCTGGGTAACGATTGTAAACAAAACAACGCCTTGATCCGTGAGCTCCCAGCATCCCCCAAGGTGCGTGACTCAAAAGTTTTTGCCTGGCAGGCCTATAAGTATTTTTTGCGAATTTTTAAAAAACTTTTTATATCGATGTACCATACGTCCAATCGGCACCCAACAGACAATTTATGTCGACGTATATACGTCCAATTGGCGTTTAAGGGTTAAAGTGTACTCTTAAAAGTTTTGCTTTTGTAGAAATTTTGTAAGGGGGTCCTAAAAAGTCCTTCAACGATCATAGTGTTTTAGTATTAGTACTTTTAGTGGAACTGTCAGCAATTTTAGTGGAACTGTCAACTTTGGTTAGTGTGAACAATTCTTTATAGTTAACTTACTTCATCTAAAGTATTCATTCATTCATAACAGTATATTGTTGTTCCATCAATGCTATTCTCCATGTAGAAAAATAAAAACCTACAAGGCTTGTAATTTTGAACAGATCCCTTTTGAAGAATGGCAGAAACTAATTATAGTATACCACTGTATATAGCAAAGGTACACATAAAGTTGAGGTTAAGTAGCAGTTCAGCATAAAACAAATTTTTGTATATGGTGGAATTATGCAGGGCCCAGGGCACTCAGTGTTATAAAAACTTGATTAAGAGTCTGAAAGGTTCTGATCTTCAAATAACAGTAAAAGACCCACACAATCCTGTTGAACTTCCTGTTTAACTTCATTTCTTAATTCGATTGATCATTTTCTTAATAGAGAAATAGGGTTGGACAGTACCGTGGAGTATTCTTCCTATTTCCTTGCTTCTATACTTGTTTCAGGGACTATGAAGTCTTCACATACATGAACTACAGTAATTTTTATTTGTTCATACGCTGAACAATCCTTCAGTCATAAAATTAGGATAAATCCTCTGGTGCCAGCTGGAAACCAGTTTAAAAACAATGAAAAATTGTATATGCATGGGATTTGTGGCATCTGGCATCCAATACTTAGCTGAGGCGGAAACGAGTCAGAGACTACACTTGAACCTCTTGACGTACATATTTAGTTTTTCTTCAACTGCCTTGAAGGGAGGACGTTCGCTCTTGCTCTCCTCCCCCGAAGCTGGTTGTTGTCCTAAGGCTGTGATTCCCTTCTCTGCTTGTACTGGTTTTTGGGTGTCTGTGTGTTTTGTGGAAATATCATGGATTCCTTTAACTAGCCAAGAAGTTCCTTGAGCATCAACGTATGTTTCATGGCCTTCCAGGGTTCCTGTGTTCATGCTTCCTGGCTTCCTCTAAGACAGACCCCCATATAGCCACTACACAATTTCTGGGAATGTGGTAATGTTTTAGTCTTTTCAGATTTTGTGTTGATCGAGACGATTGAAACATTACAGGTTTGTGTTGCAGCCAAGGGTTTTGTGCGGATTTGTCTTACTTAACATAGCAAGTTTTCCTCCACTTCCTCAACCAAATATTAATGGTGAAAGTTCTAAGATTGTTTTGGTCCCAACTACATGCTCAGGACATTCATAATTTAACGTCTTGTCTCTTCACAGTTTTTTTGGGGGAAGGTGTGAGTCATACAGCTTTTCTCCCTTCCCTTAGATACAGATACTATACATATTTCTTTTCCTTTCTTTCAGGGTGGTAGGTTTCTTCCCTTCCTCAGGGAGGCATATTATTTGTTTCATTTGAGGCCTTACAGTTCAAAACTTGTTTTGCCTCTGGACTTCCCCGTCTTCTTCTTGCGTGACAGTTGTCAGCTCTGCTACTCGCCTTGAAGTTGGACACTGGCGTGTTCTGCTCAGATCCTGGGAGGCCCTCTACATTCCCTGCTCTCCCAGTGTTGCCACTTCACGTGTTGGTGTACTCCGTCCAACTTGTTAGTTCTGTGATGGAAGTTTGGAAGTCAGCCAGATCTGATGGCAGTGTGTTCCTTTCAGAGCCTGGGAGCCTCATCTATATGGTAACTTCTAGGGGTTGTTCCCCTCCTTGGTCAGTTGGGGTAATGCCATTTTTTCTTCTTTTCCAGGCGCAGATGTGCAGTTTACGTTGTCATTCAGGGGTACCAATCTTAGATGGATGGCTTCTCTGATGTAGCCTTTGTCTGCTTCTATGGCATCTTGTCTCCCTTCCGATGTTTCATCATCTGAAGTTCTTCTTTGGTTCCCCTTTTGTCATATATATAATATGAACTTATCATCACAATTTTAAATATGCAACTGGCCTGTCAGTTATATACATAGCTATATTTTCTTGACGTCATGACGTCACGACAGATTTTAAAAAAACTCGCGGCAATCGCCGACAGTTGGTCAGGTGATCGTTACCTGTACGCCCTCTAGATAGTTACCTGGAAACCTCAGATTTTCTCTGTCGCCCGAGCCGGCAACATTATCGTTGTTGGCTCTTCGATAGGATTTTCGCTGCTCGCTAGAGTATTTCATCAATTGGTGAAGTATTGTTTTGGCTTTTGCTGTTATTGACTTGGATTGAATTAGGATCTTGTTTTGGATTACTCATTTAACAATGTCAGACTCTGGAATTGTTTATCAAGTCTGCAGTAAGGGGGGGTGCAGAGTTAGACTTCCAAAAGCTTCTCTTGATCCCCACACACTTTGTGTGAGTTGTAGAGGTCGTATTTGCACGATTGAGGATAGATGTGAGGAGTGCATGATTTTGAGTGATAAAGAATGGAAGGAGTTGGACAGGCATGTCCGTAAACTTGAAAGAGATAGGGTTAGAAGAACCAAGAGTTCCCTTTCCCGTTCATCTATTAGTCAGGAAGTAGTAGACAACCCCATAGTTCCTTCTCCTCTTCCTACGGAATGTCCCTTAGTAGAGCGGGTATTGCAGGTATTCAAGCTGTACTTGAGAAAATAGGGCAGCAAATTGCCTCTCTAACTGAGCAAGGCAATCGTACCTGGACAATTGTAAGTGCATTGAGTGCTGGTACAAAAGTCAGTGTCAGTGTAGTGGAGGGTGCGTCCGATCGGTCCTGTCGCGCTCCTAGACCTAGACCTCTTACAAACTCCCAGACCCAAGGGAGACGTAAAGTCGAAAGTCGAAGGGAGGCGAGAGGCTCTGGTATCCGGTCGGGCGTGCCCTTGAGCAAACCTGTTGACGCCTCCCAGGTTGCTTCAGACAGCCATAGAAAAGGCGTGTCAAGTGCTTTTGGTTCGTCCTCCTCCGACATCTCCCCTCGTCGAGGCTGGCGGAGCTCCACGTCTTCTCGACCTCTCAAGAGGAAGTTACCTCGAGGTGATGCGGTCGCATCTGATGAGCAACTCCCGGGCTGCAGTCACTGGAGTTCTCCGGAGAGGTTTTCGTCATCGGGAGCTTCCCCAGCTAAACAGAGCAAGGTAGTAATGACTCCCGCCTCTTCTGCTGCTCACGCTCCCAAGGTTGATAGCATAGATTGCAGCTTAGCAGCTCCATTGCTGCACGCTCCTCATCCACCTTCTGATTGGGAGGAATCGCCAAACGAGTTTCCTTCAAAGCCCCAGCATCCTCAGGAATCCGTAGCTGAATTTGCTCCGCCTGTTAGAGATCGTGCGGACGAATCGGACAGGACATCTTCGTCCTATACCAAGGATATGCTGCTGCTGCAAGGAATGCAGCGGCAGCTGTCAGCACTGATGGGAAGGCTGCAAGAACCAAAGTGTCAGCATGACGCTCCGGGACATATGGAGACTTCGCTGAGCGTCAGCAGCAAGAAGCGTGCGGACAAGCATGACGCTCGCAAAGCACACAAGCATGACGTGCACGCGCGTCACGCTCCCGAGCATGACGCCAGTGCGTGTGCAAGGAATGAACGTGACGCCGACGCTTGTAAGCGTGACATTCCAGTTGACGGGAGTTCTAAGGTACGCATCGATACCAGCAACACCCCAGCTATTGCGACTGGTACATCGTCCGACATGGAGCAAGACAAGGATAAATCATCGGAAATGTTAGAAGTAGTTTCTGAGGAGGAGACGAAAGAACAGGCTCCCTCATCAGACTATAAGAACCTTATGCTTCTTTTCAAGAACTTTTTGAAGCAAACTTTAAGCCCGCAGCCCCTCATTCTCCCCTGTCCCAGTTCCTTTGTGGGAGAACTCAGAAAAAGTCTTCTTTTACGAAGATGGTCCTTTCCATTTCCGCAAAGAAAGCTCTCGTGAAGATGGACGAGGGGATGAAGGATAAAAAGGAGCGTGGTAAAACTGCATTCAGTTTTCCCCCTGCAAGATTGGTGTCAAAGTCTAGTGTTTGGTATGAGACTGGAGAAGTCCTGGGCCTGGGAGTACACTCCCGCCTCCTCTCAGGCAGATTTCTCCAGTATCGTCGATGCCAATCGTAGACATGCCATGTCTTCGGCGAAGATTATGTGGACAATGCAAGAGTCGGATCATTTGCTAAAGGGAATATTCAGGGTTTTTGAGGTCCTGAACTTTCTTGACTGGTCTTTGAGCGCCCTCGCCAGGAAAGTGGAAGCGAAGGACTCCCCGGACGTGGCAGGTCTCTTAAGCTTTATGTCTTGTATGGACAAGGTGTTACGAGATGGGACAAATGAAGTAGCAGCTATTTTCACGGCGGGAATTGTGAAGAAATGGTCCCTCCTCTGCTCCTTTACAGCAAAAGGGGTCACGCAACTGCAGAGAGCAGAGCTTTTGTTTGCCCCTTTTTCTAAATTCCTATTCCCTCAAGATATGGTAAGGGATATTGCCACTTCTCTTACTCAGAAGACCACACAAGACCTGATCTCTAAGGCAGCCAGCGGGCTTTTGCCTTCCTTGTTTGCAGCCAAGAGAGGGAAAGAGGAGAAACAGCCTCAACAGTCATTTCGTGGCAAACAGTCCCGAGGGACGTCAGGAACTGCTAGGAAGTCCTCCAGAAGAGGCAGCAAGCCTCCTTCCAAGAGGAGGCCATGAAGTGAAAGTCCTCCAGACAGAGATAGGAGCCAGGCTGTCCATGTTTTGGGAAGCTTGGAGAGACAGGGGGCCAGACAACTGGACCCTCCAAATCCTGAGGGAGGGCTACAAGATCCCGTTTTCCACCAATCCCACAGTATTGGATCCCCTCAACTTGATGGCGAGTTACAAAGACGTCAGCAAGAAGCTCGCGTTGAAGGAGCAAGTAGAGCTTATGCTCTTAAAAAAGGCGATAGAACCTGTATCACCGCAAGAGAACCCGGGGTTCAACGATCGTCTTTTCTTAGTACCCAAGAGCTCGGGAGGATGGAGACCCGTCCTGGACGTCAGTGCCCTGAACACCTTCGTCGTAAAGACGAAATTCACAATAGAAACGACGCAATCAGTGCTGTCGGCGTTAAGACCAGGAGATTAGATGGTCTCATTAGACCTACAGGACGCTTTGTTTCACGTCTCCATCCACCCGAGCTCTTGGAAATACCTCAGGTTCATGTTCGAAGGAAAGATATTCCAATTCAGGGCGCTGTGCTTCGGGCTCAGCACAGCACCTCAAGTCTTTACAGCAATTATGGCGAATGTAGCCAAATGGCTGCACGAAGCAGGAATCCGAATCTCGCTTTATCTAGATGATTAGCTTCTCAGAGCCAGATCCAGGAAGCAGTGCCTGGAGGACCTGGAAATAACCGTAAACCTAGTGGAGGAGCTAGGATTAGTTGTAAACATGAAGAAGTCTCATCTGGAACCTTCTCAATCGATCATCTATTTGGGAGTTCTGATGAACTCTCGGGATTTTCGGGCTTCTCCCTCCCAGGAGAGACAAGACCAATGCCTGGCTCGAGTGCAGGAATTCCTGGGGAGACAACAATGTTCGGTGAGGGAATGGATGAGTCTGCTGGGGACCATTTCCTCGATCGAGCAGTTCATCTCCCTGGGAAGACTGCACCTCAGACCTCTGCAATTTTATCTCAACAGGAATTGGAAGAGGAAGGAACAACAGCTTTCAGACACCTTCCCGATTTCAGCAGAGGTGAAAAACGACTTGAAGTGGTGGCTGAATCCAGCGAGGCTGGGAGAGGGAGTCTCACTTCAATACGTGAACCCACAGCTAGTATTATACTCAGACGCCTCCGACCAAGGCTGGGGGGCGACACTAGGGAACAGAGAGATTTCGGGGCGATGGAATGAGGCCGAGAAATCGTGGCACATCAACAAAAAAGAGCTGATGGCAGCCTTTCTAGCTCTGCAAGCCTTAGAAGAGTGGGTGTCGGACAAGGTAGTGGAGTTGAGCATGGACAACGTGACTGCTCTAGCATATGTCAAAAAGCAAGGAGGCACCCACTCCTTTTCCCTGAACGAAACTGCCAGGAATCTCTTGTTATTGGGCAAAGGACAGGAATGTTGTTCTATGAACAAGATTTTTGCATGGAGAGCTGAATGTGAGAGCGGACCTGTTAACCCTCTTACGCCTAAGCCCTAAAAACCAAAACGTCTCCCGTATGCCGACATGGGTTTGGAGTGAGCGCGGAAGCGGAAAAAATAATTTTTTCAAAAAATCACAGCACGCTTAGTTTTCAAGATTAAGAGTTCATTTTTGGCTCCTTTTTTTGTCATTGCCTGAAGTTTAGTATGCAACCATCAGAAATGAAAAAAATATCATTATCATTTATAAATAATGCGATATATGGTAGCGACAAAAAAAAAAATTCAAACATAATTGTATTCAAATCAAGCTGTGCGAAAAACGGTTAAAGCTAATGAGTTACTTTCTTTTTCGTTGTATTGTACACTAAATTGCGATCATGCTGATATATAACACATTGTAAAACAATCAAAGCAACACAGAAAAAATATTATCACAAAATGATGCATGAATTCGTAACGCGCGGACATAAAAATTTTTTTTTTCAAAAATTCACCATAAATCTAAATATGGTTCTAGAGACTTCCAATTTGTTTCAAAATGAAGAAAAATGATTGAATATTACGATACTGTAAGAGTTTTAGCTTAGAATTGCAGTTTTTGACCATTTCTGATGAGTTAAATTTGACCAAATGTCAAAATTTTTATATATATATATTTTATATGCAAATATTGCAAAAATGAGAAAAGCTACACCTTTCAAATATTTTTGTTTGTATTCTTCATGAATTTTCACACATTTTCACATATGAAACTCTATAAAACGCCTAATATGAAAAGGAGCAAATATTAGGAGAATGCGACATACGCATTTCGGAGATTTGCGGCGGCGAATCGGCGCGCGGAGGGAAAGAAAGTTTTTTTTTTTTAATTCACCATAAATCTAAATATTGTGCTAGACACTTCAAATTTGTTTCAAAATGAAGATAAATGACTGTATTTTACTAGATTGTAAGAGTTTTAGCTTACAATTGCGTTTTTCGACTATTGCGGTAGAGTCAAAGTTGACCGAACGTGGTTTTTTTTTCTATTTATCGTGATTTATATGCAAATATTTCGAAAAAGAGAAAAGCTACAACCTTCAATAATTTTATGTTGTATTCTACATGAAATTGCGCACATTTTCATATATAAAACTTTATGTAACAGCTAATTGTAAATGGTGCAAACATTTCGACAATCGCACGAAAAAATTTCTTAGTGCGGATGTAAGGAAAATGTTTTTTTTTTCATAAATTCACCATAAATCGAAATATTGTGCTAGAGACTTCCAATTCATTGAAAAATGAAGGTAAATGATTGAATATTACTAGAATGTAAGAGTTTTAGCTTACAATTGCGTTTTTCGACCATTTCGGTAGAGTCAAAGTTGACCGAAGGTTGAAATTTTTGCACTTATCGTTATTTATATGAAATTCAAAACTGATAAAAGCTACAATCATGAGTATTTTTTGTTGCATTCTACATGAAATTGCACACATTTTCATATATAATACTCCATGTAACGGATAATTTAAAACGGTGCAAAAATAATGTCAAAGTGACAAAATAATTTTTGAGATGTGTCACTGATACTTTTTAGTGCGATAAGAAAGAAATTCGCGCTTGCGCACCTGCGTAACGATTGTAAACAAAACAACGCCTTGATCCGTGAACTCCTAGCATCCCCCAAGGCGCGTGATTCAAAATTTTTCGGCTGGTAGGCCTATAAGTATTTTTCCACGAATTTAAAAAAAACCTTTTTTGAGTCGACGTATAATACGTCCAATCGGCATACGGGAGACATTTTGACTTGACATTTAATACGTCCAATCGGCGTAAGAGGGTTAAGTCGAAAGAACCAAGTCCTTCCGACGGAGTGGACTCTCAAGATGGAGGTATGCAAAAGTCTATGGGGGTAACGGGGTCAACCCTCCATAGACTTGTTTGCGACAAGCAAGACGAAAAGAATGCAGATGTTCTGCTCTCCGGTTCCAGACCCCCAAGCCATAGCAGTGGATGCATTCCTCATGGACTGGAAAGGACTGGATTTGTACGCCTTCCCGCCTTTCAAGATTCTGCGCAAGGTGGTGAAGAAATTCTCACAGTCCGAAGGAGCCAGAATGACCCTGATAGCCCTGTACTGGCCGACGCGAGACTGGTTCACAGAGGTGTTAGATTGGCTAGCGGACGTTCCAAGGACCCTTCCGTTACATCCAGATCTGCTCAAACAGCCCCACTTGGAACGGTATCACAGGAATACCCTCGCTCTGCATCTAACTGCCTTTTGACTGTCGAAAAACTCCTCAGAGCTAGAGGCTTTTCGCGAGAGGCAGGAAAGGCTATCGCCAGAGCAAGGAGGATGTCGACCATCAAAGTCTACCAGTCGAAGTGGGAGGTGTTTAGAAACTGGTGCAAAGAGAAGAAGGTGTCCTCGTCCAGCACCCTGTGAGCTAGATCGCAGACTTCCTTCTTCATCTGAAGCTTAAAGTAGGTCTAGCCACGATTACGATTAAGGGATATAGAAGCATGCTGGCTTCAGTCTTTAGGCATAGGGGACTGGACTTGTCTAGAGATCAGGACCTTCATGACCTAATTAGATCTTTTGACACTTCGAAGCAAGAGAGAGAGCAGGTGCCAGGATGGAACCTGGATGTTGTGTTAAAGTTTTTGATGTCGAGGAAGTTTGAACCCATCCAGGAAAGCTCTTTCAGGGACTTAACCAGGAAGACGCTTTTTCTGGTTGCTCTCGCTATTGCAAGGAGGGTAAGCGAGATTCACGCGATGGATAAAAAGGTGGGAATTAGTAAATCCAAAGCAGTTTGTTCTACCACCTAGGATTATTAGCCAAGAACGAGACGCCCGCTAACCCTTGGCCTAGATCTTTTACTATTCCTAGCCTTAGAGACTTTGCAGGCCAGAAGCAAGAAAGGACTCTTTGTCCGGTGAGAGCCCTGCAAGTTTATTTGCAAAGATGCAAAGAGGTCAGGGGGACCTTTGACAATTTATGGTGCTCTGTCAAAGACCCCAAGAGACCCATGAACGCTATGGCCTTCTTTATTAGAAGTGTGATAAAGGAGGCTCACATTGAGTGCAACGAAGATTTCTACAAGGTACTAAAGGTAAAAGCTCAGGAAGTTTGAGCAGTCTCAACATCAATGGCCTTTAGGAAGAACCAGTCCCTAAAAGACATCTTAGAAGCAACGTACTGGAGAAGCAACTCCGTCTTTTCTTCATTCTATCTTAAACAGATAGAAACGGTCTATGAAGGTTGCAGAACCCTTGGACCATTCGTATTCACTGGCTCAGTGATAGGTGAAGGAGTTGATGTCTCTAATGCTACATGCTAGGCCCTTGATGTTTTTTATGGTTGTCTGTTGAAGGCTAGGGGAGACCTTCAACAGTCTAGTGTATATGTGTTTTTTAATTTCTTGTAATGTGAGTATTGAATGGTTAGGTGGTCTATTGCCTGTTTAAGCCCATATCAAGGGCATAGGTGGTTTTGTCGCATAGAGGTCACGTCCCATCGACAAACCCCTTTGAGCTCTTCAGCTACGCAGGTCACATCCCTAAGCTGGAGCTCCTAAGGAGAGCAGACGAAAAGAGGCAGTACTTTTGAAGTCAGCTCCCTTAGCAGGTAAGAGTCAAGAGTTACCTTACATGTAGTTGTTTAACAACGATGTTGCTGTCTCTGACCCTCCTCCAAAGGTGTCAGTCAGCTATGTATATAACTGACAGGTCAATTGCATATTTAAAAATGACATTTTTATTATAAAATAAATTTTTAAATATACTTACCTGGCAGTTATATACAATCAGAAACCCACTCACCTCCCCTCAGGAGACTAGAGGGCGAGAAAATCTGAGGTTTCCAGGTAACTATCTAGAGGGTGTACAGGTAACGATCACCTGACCAACTATCGGCGATTGCCGCAAGTTTTTTGAAAATCTGTCGTGACATCATAACGTCAGAGAATATAGCTATGTATATAACTGCCAGGTAAGTATATTTAAAATTTATTTTATAATAAAAATGTCATTTTTATTTGAATATGTATATGATTAAGCTTGCTGCTCCTGTAATCTCACAGACGGGGTTGTGGTGTCCTGGCTAGTTCTTATGGTGACATAGTTTCGATTGATCAACTCTGCCTTTCAAGAGAAGTTTTGATTGATCAACTCTGCCTTTCAAGAGAAGTACAACCTGTCCTCCCCTATCTCAGATGATTGGGTTTTTGAGAATTCTTTGCTTCGTCTTCATGTGTATGTGTACTGTGGTGATCCCCTCCATTTGCAGTTGAAGCCAAAGAAGAGGATCCTTTCGGCATTGTCATCTTCACCATCTTCTGTGGGTTGGGGTTTGTTTTCGTGTCATGGGTCGATCTCTGAGACCCTGCAATGTGGAGCACCAGGTGCACAGTTTTCTCGGATATGGGAAATTGGAGAGGTAACCTGTGTCGCTGATACTAGTTCTGGGTATATTCCCTGAGTCAGTATCTCCTCCACCCTTGTTTCTATGGACACTCAGGTAGAGGGAGCAACCAACGTTTGTCCTGTATGTGACTCGGTAGTTCGTCCGAGCTCTTTGGTTTCTTCACAGATCTGAGACTCGGAGGATGGTTGTCTCAAGCGTTTGTGTTTTGGTTTGAGTAGGACACTGTTTTCTTCAGAACTCTGAGGCGACGATTCTCACCACATGGTTCAAGATAGAAGCAGCTGTGAAGATTCTAGCAGATGTTCCAGCCAGAAAATTAATACACTTTCCTTTGTTGGACATGAGAGATTTTGGATGTTTGGGGATGTTTTTCCAACACTAGGCTTTGTTGCCTCGACGCTCCCATATTTGTGACCTAGTCGCCATAGTTCCAGACATCCACGGACATGACCAGGTTCGATGTTCATCTTCCCGTGATTCAAGGGTGTCTTGCCAAAGAAATGATGTTCTTTCCTTTGATGTACATGAGGGATTCTTGAAAACCATGTACATGTTTCTACCCTAGGAACGTTGTTGACTGTATACTTGAATGTCTGTAACTTGAGTCGCCATCCTTTCAGAACTCTTCCTTGTTGGTGAGTCACCATCCTTTCAAAACTCCTTGTTGATCTTCTTCAAGATTCCTGATGACATGGACACAAGAGTTTCTGTATGACCGTGGACGTGTTTTCAGCCTGAGCCGTTGTCTCCTCGTCTCTTGAACTTCTGTAACTCAGTCACAGTATTTCCAAACTCCTCTCTGTTGAAGTTTTTCTAGAAGGCCCTCTGCTCCTTGTTCCAGCTCTCATGTCCATGAAGACAAGCACATATGTGTGTCAGTTGCATGCAGTTATTCCTCCAGGCGGCCTTTTGGCCTAGCACCTCTTGTCTCTTTGGAGAGATGGTGCTTGACGTTCAAGTTCGGGCGACCTTGAACATGACTGTACGGCCGTAGATCAACACAAGGACGTACAGCCATATGTCGACACATGGCCGTCGTTTGGGAGTGGGAAGTTGTCTCAAGATGGAGTGTCTGGCAACAGACTGTCGATCTCTCCCACAGCCATAAAACACATCTGTGCAATGCCTTTTAATCGCATAGGTGGCAGCTAATGGATGTTACCATACTAACAGCTGATGGCCATTCCATGTAATCTACATACGAATAAACGAGATCGATCTTCCAACTTTTACATCCTTCATAACGTAGGTTGGTGAGGTTTTTCTCTAGGTCAAATGAATTCGTTCAATCAGACCCATATGGCTGTCATTGTGGGAATTGACAGTCTTTGTGTTCACTCAAAGACTTGAACCCTTTTCAGGTAGGAAGAATTCTCATTTCATAGTTCGTATGTGAGTAATAACCTTTGACTTCTTGTGTCAAGATAGTTACAATTAGTCAGGAGGTTGGTTGGTTTAAGTGAAGTTCTGTAGAACCATTCCGCAGGAATCAATTTTGATCGCACAAGGTGTTTTCCTGATGCGATTGGAATTATCTTCTAACTCCACAGATCTATGGATCAGACCTACTCCTCAATAGGTTAGGTCTGGTTAGGTATTAGAATCTAGACCAAGAAAGGTTTCAAGAACCCCCTCTGTATTTTCTTGGTTAAAGATGGAATGGGATCAAGGTTTGCTGATTTACTTAGCCTGGTCTAGCTAGTTTGAACCTATATTTATCAAACCTGCTCTTCAGTATCCCAGCTCATGTTCTTCTGGTTCATAACTTCTACAAGAGGATGATTTTCCCATTCTTCAAGAGTTTGGGATTGGGTTAGGTTAGGTTGAGTACAATTCCTAACATATCTTAGCCATATATATCCTTGTCTAACCAGACCAGTTCTGTGCCTCATTATCCTAGCTCTTCTTGTCTATACAAAAATTAAGATCCTTCTTTAACCTTTACTTAATGTTGCTCAGGAACTGAACCATGGTGGTTCCTTTGTCTAGAAAAGGGTTTGGGGGTATTGGTGTCCTCTCATTATAGGACATCTCTGTTGAGTAACATACTGAACTTATTTCATCATAGGGATCTCCTCATTGGACATCTCTGTTGACGACACGAATTCCATTGTCAGTGCACAAGTTGACAGTAGAGCAGTTAGCTTGTATCTGCATAGAGCATCTTATCATAGGACATCCCCTTGGGTTGTCCTATCATATCCATTGTCTACTTGGGGAAGACCCATGTTCGACCTCTTTGCTACACAGCATACTTGGGACAACCTGGAACTTTATGCCTTCTTTCCATTCTGCCTGATCCATCATGTCCTGAACAGAATGATAGGTTCCAAGAATCTCAGGATGACCCTAGTATGTAGCTTGTTTGTGGCCCTCAGCAGTGCCAAGAGAGATTCCCCTTTGGGACAATCTTCTCTGCCAACCTCATGTAGAGGTACCACCAATTGGTAGGATCCCTATCTCTTCACAGCTGGAGACTGTCCAGTATCTCTTACAAGTGAGTTTTTTCTCTTGAGCAGTGACTCAGATGTCCGGCTACCTCAGATCTTCGTCAGCAGCGTACCAGAGCAAATGGGCCATCTACTGTGATTGGTGTCGTCAATGGGGTTTCTGCCTACTTGGAACTTCTGTTCAGCAGATAGTGGATTTCCTGCTCTTTCTCAGAACAGAGAAACATCTTTCTGTGTTTGCTGTCAAGGGCTACAGGGCTGCCTTAGGATTAGTTCTTCATCTGAAAAAGACTTGGACATCACTTCATCCTGGGAAATCTCTGTGTTTCAAGAGTTTGAGCATTCTTGTTCACCTAGTGAAATCGAACCTCCTATTTGTGGGATCTTAATCGGGTGTTGAATAGTCTCACTCGAGCTCCACTCGAGCCCCTGCATCAATTGTCAGACAGGGAACTACTTTTGGCTTCCACAAAAAGAGTAGGAGAGCTCCATGGTCTAGATCATGTGCATAAAATACACCAGAAGTTGGGGGTCAGTAGCTTTCGAATTTCTCCCGGAATTCATGGCTGAGTCTCAAAATCCTTCGGTTCATGATGACAGATGTGCCTCATTTTCCATTCCTTCCCTTATGGAGTTTGTTAACAACGACCCTCAAGGGTTACTGCTTCGCCCTGTCAGAGCACTGCAATATAATCTAAAAAGGACTCATCACCTAAGACCTAGATGTTGTAGACTTTTTGTTAGCATGGGCCAAGCCAAGAAAGGAGTGTCCAAGAATACTATTTCGTTTTGGCTATGTGAGGTGATTAGGCAAGTTTACTCCTCATCATCAAGTTCTGTCACCAATACTGTGCATGCAAAATCACATGATATCAAAGGAATAAGTTCCTCCCTGGTATTTAAGAACTTTTCTGTTCATAGGATTTTGAATGCATTTTTCTGGCTATGTCAGACCACTTTCACTTTTTTCTTGGGTCCGGTGGTGATTGCTCAACAAATTGTGTAGTACTTGTCCAGTGCACCTGGCAGGACAGTTTGTATCTTGCCTAAGATGATAGTGTGGAAGAGAGAGTGAGTGAGATGACTGGTCTCTTTTCTATCCCTTTTTCCTTTCTTCAATACCTACAGACAGTTTGAAGGATAGACACATCATACACTGGAACTGGTTTGATGCAAGTGAATGTTGCAGTCATACTGTTACGGCACTTTTTATGTTCCATACAACATATAAACTCTGCTTCTCAGTAGCTGCTACTCCTCTCTCCAGCAAGGGGAGTGAGGAGTGGTGACTGACCCATTTCATGTGGCTGACATGTTTTGTTGCTTGAGCAGATATATAGTTCTTTTTGACATCCATATATGCAATGAATCTGGACATGTTACATTGTATTTAAACCCAGTGGACTAGGTGTTAAATACCCACATGTCTAATATCTCAGAGGCTTAGGTTCTCTTCCTTAGATTCTTTATTTAAGAAGAATGATCAGGTGTGCTGAACCACCAGTTGGTTCAGGATTCTCATACCTTCCTCCAAGTGTGAGTCTATCCTAATAATTACCCTCTCGTGATTTGATGACGTGTAGCGTGTCAATAAATTTTTTTCTGTAAGTGCACAGATATGTTGGGCGCTTCATATGTGAGTTATTTTCGGGAAAATTCATTAAAAAAAAGCGTCAATCATAGAAAAGTACATAGTTGACGCCAGTGGGTCAACAGATGATGAATCTCGAAGAAAGTGCAAACCTGATGCTGCTAGCTTGCTTAGCTACGATACAAAACGTCAACATAAGTAGGTTGGAAAATCTGAAAATTGCACTCAGTAAAAAATTAGCATTTTTTAATCAATTACAGCTCATTAGCAAACACATTTATAGCAAAATTATTGCTTTCACGTGAAAGATCAAACATTTCTACACTATTTAGGTATAAAACAAGCCCCCCAAACCTAATTAGTACGTATTATATTTTTCATGATTATTTCCAAAAAATATCTACGATTTTTCTTAAAAATTTCACGTTCATCACATAGTTTTATTATTTCTAGCCTTGTAAAGATGTTCTGATTGCTTTAGAAAATTTTTCAATCATTTGCCGACATAATAACACTAACCAGAAGCATATATCAATTATAGTTTGGACATACCGAATTTTACCAAAAAAATTTTCCATGCACATGTTCTTTTCGTCCTGGGGGAAAAGTCGTGTACCTTACACCCTTATATTTTCAGCCTGTGCACAAGAGGGTTAAGACCGAAGGTTTGTTCTGCTTATGAACAAATGACAAATTTTATAATTAATTTTCAATTTTTATAGCAAACAAACCTGAGGTCTTAACATTGACTGCCCACCTCTAGCCACCCCTCTTATGTCTTAGCCTGGGTTGGAAGAAAGACTAAATATGTCAAGCTTGGTCTCTGACTCGTTTTCACATAAAAAATGTATCGAATGCCAGATGCCACAGATCCCTTGCATGTACAATTTTTTATTATTGTTTTTAACCGGTTTCCAGCTGGCACCCAAAGATTTATCCTAATGTTAAGACCTCAGGTTTGTTAGCTATGAAAAATACAAATGAAATGAAAATTTGTCATATTTTATTGACAGGCAATTTTGTGTAGGAACTTTAGTATTTTAGAAGTGTTTATGAAAGATACCCATTTTGTCTTCTTCCATTTCTAGCAAGATGAAATCAAGGCTGATGCTGCTAAATATTTACCAGAGATATCAGCTGTTCTAAACAGAGTTCCACGGCAAATGTTGTTGATCTTCAAAACTAATGACCTGCTGCGTGGCATCGAATTTTCACTAGATACTCAAGACAGGTATTTTTAGCAAAAATTTATGGTAATTGCTGTTTATTTGTTTTACTCATTTACATCAAAATAATTCTGGTTAACCAGACTCTTCTTATTTTATTGATTATCTCTGCCCTGGATTGATGTATTTGGTTAACTTTTTTAGTTTGTTTGTGAACAGGGTCATATGACAAGCAACGGGTGGATTTCAGACTTCCTTTTACTGTATAGTGACTCAAGTCCAGCAAATAAGTAATTAAATTTCCAGCTTTTTGTGAAAGGAAGTGTAACAAACAGTATTTTGTTCATGAAACTTACCTGACAGATATATATATAGCTGTATTTTCTGAAGTCCGACAGAATTTCAAAACTCGCAGCACATGCCAGGTGGTAGTACCCATTCCTGCCGCTGGGAGGCGGATATCAAGAACCATTCCCATTTTCTAGTCATATTTTTTCTGTCGCCGGTGCTGTAAACAACTGTTTGCAGTACCTCCGCCTAGGATTTTTGGATTTACTCTTCATTTAAGTATCTGGATTGTCTTTTGGTATTGATTCTGGATTGTTGGGATGGCACGCGCAATCAGTGAAACTGTTTGTTTTTTTTATTTTGGATTGGCTTTTCTGTAAACGTGATGTCTGGATCAAGTTCAGTGAGTTTCAGAGTGTGTGTGAAGAGTGATTGTAAGGTGAGGCTACCTAAATCATTGGTAGATCCTAACACAGTATGTATGGGGTGTAGGGGGCATGTATGTTTGTTGGATGATAGGTGCAATGAATGTGAAGGATTGACCGATGATGGATGGAAGGTGTATGATTCCTATCGGCGTAAATTGGAACGCGATAGGATCAGGAGGTCTTCCTCCAAGAGCAGTTCTACTAAAGGTAAGGGAAGTAACATTTCACCTGCATTAACCCCTGTAGAATTTGTCTCACCTAAACCTGTGATGTTGCCTTCAGGCCCTGATTCTGTGTCTGGAGAAGGTAATCCCCTTTCTCTGATTTTAGAGTCTTTACGTACTCTAGAATCAAAAGTGTTAGCCTTAGAAACTGGCTCGGTGAAAGTGTGTGATCGTGCCCCTAGTGTTGTGGAGGGGGCGTCAGATCGGCCCCATAATGCCTCTAGGCCTAAACCGCTATCGGACATCCCAGGAATCAGGGAGTGGATATGTCGAAAGCCGCAAGAGGGTTACGGGGGCTCCCACCGATCTGGCGTCCCTTCGGCAGGCCCTGTTGCAAGTTCCCAGGCTGCCAAGGAGCGCGCACAGGCGCGCATCCTTAAGGACTGTTTTTCGTCCTCCGAGGCGCCCTCCCCGCGCAAGGGTGGAGCGCTCGGAGAGACTCGCGTCCTTTGAAAAGGACCTTTGTTCCGATACGTATACAAACCATCGGTCCTTTAACAATAGGAAGTAGCTAGCGGCAGCTGGAAACGGTCGTAAGCTTCGAACAAGGGGAGAACGGTAGTTAACTGCTTGTCCGATCGTCACTGGGAGGTAAACAAATCACTTTTGCTTTCGGCCGTGTGGAGATAGGACGTGTTCGTCATCGCTCTGCCCGCTTTTGTCGTTTGCTTTGAGTATCAGCCCTCTTTTCTGGTTTAGTTGAGTGTGGATGAATTGTAAGTACTTGTGCATTTCTTTATTCATTAATTAAAATGAGTGATCAAGAAATGGAGATTTTGCCGCGGCCCCCCAGTCGCCCGTAGAGTGTGCCCGGGGCTGGAGGGGCGTAGATGCGGCGGATTTAGATCGTTCGTGGACGTAGATCCACATGAGGTTTGTACTCGTTGCCGGGGGCGAGAATGCTCAGGGACGAGCCATGTATTACCTGTATGAATTGGTCCGAGGCGCAGTTGGGTTCTGTACGAGGGCAGGAAGAGACTTAGGCCTCCAAAGAAGTCATCGGAAAGCTCTCCAGTGACTCCTTTGGTAACTGACACTTCGTCTTCCTTCCTGCCTCCCGGTCAGCCCCCACGTTTCGCGCCTTCCCTGCGGCGGGGGTAGCGGAGTCCTTCTCCTCACTCGATCCGTCGAGTTGTGGAGGAGGGTGCCCGCTACCCGGACGTCCAGTGTATTCGGGTCTTCCGTCCGCTCTGGGTGGGGTTCTTCTCAGGCGCGAGGGAAGGGAACCTCTTACTAACCCGACTGTTGCTTCCGCAGATGTGCCACCAGTGAAGGACGACCTTGGACAGGTGTGGGAGTCGCTGGGACTGCAGGGAGGTGCCAAGTATTCAGGGGTTGATTGAGCGGTTGGCGGGGTCGGCAGTGGTCACTCATGGTGTGGTGACCACTACCACTACCACTATAACAACACCAGCATATGACATGCCGCCGCATCTTGTGTACACGCCGCATGTAATGACGGTGACGCCTACAGCTGCGGTGCACAAACCCATTACTGCCGTGCCAAAGAGGACGGTGCCACCGCCACCTGGTTTCTTTGTGTTGCCGACCCCGGACATCCGCTGCCCTAAGAGTACCCCCCCACCCCCCCTAGACCTGCCGCCAGTGCCGAGAATGACGGTAGCTGCCGACAGGACGCCCTGGCTCTCCTGTGGTTCCTGCCGTGCCTGCCGTACCTGTTGCTGTCCTGCTGCTCCTTTTATTTCAGATGCTGTACCTGCTGTTCCTGCTGTTCCTGCTGTTCCTGTACCTGTTCCTGTCGCTCCTGCTGTTGGTGGTGCTGCTACAGTCTCAGGTTCTTCCGGACAGGTGCAGTCAGGCCCTGTTGCTTCGGCAACTGCCCCGGCTCCCTCCTGGATGGAAGACCTGACGTCTGTCCTGCGGAGCCTGGCGAAGAAGAAGAGGAAGGTGTCGTCGTCGTCTTCGTCGTCTGCTGCCTCCTCTTCCCCCTTCGACTTCTAAGGTGGCTACCCAGCCGAAGAAGAAGAAGGCTGCCTCCTCCCCCCCTAAGAAGACTCCTTCGGGATCTTCTAAGGGCCCGTCTCGCTCAGGCGATTCGGGGAGCTCTTCTGCTGGTCCTCCTGTTCCTTCGGGAACAGGGCCCGTCTCTTCCTCTGCAAAGAAGAAGACGACGGGGACCAGAGGTGTTAGCGGTTCTGCCGTTAAATCAGGATCCGTCTCGGCCGCTTCTCGTTCGCGAAAAGTACCGAGTGGACGCTCTTCCACGGGAGACCGTCCAGCCAAAGTTTTGACGCCCGAGCTCGCTCGCCGTCAAGACCGCGGCGCGGAGCAGAAGACTGGCGAGAGTCGTGCACACGACTCTCGCCAGGCCAGTGGACGCTCTCGCAGCGACCAACTGGCTGCTCGGGTTGACGTGACGGTCGCTGACCAGCCACGGGTTGAGGCGAGGAAGGGGTCCCCGCGGCCGTCGGTACCAGCCACGGCTGGTACCAGCGGCTCGACGCGCCGAGAGGACGCTGGCCGGTCTCACCGCGACAGCGAGCCTAGCAGGTCACCTGACCGCCGCTCCCATAGGGACCGGGCGGAGACGGTAACCAGCAACAGCTCGCCTTACGCTAGAGATCAGCGTCGACGTTCTCAGCCGAGCCTCTCGCCCCAGGCGAGCGGCAAGGCTAGGCCTGCTGCTCGATCGCCACCGCGGGTTGACGATCAGCAGCAGCCCCCCACGCACGCTGGTCCTGCCAGCGAGCGAGGGGGGAGCGTCAACCTCCTCGGGCTACACCGGGAGGAGCGAGGTACCTAGGAGTGATCGCGAGAGGTGCATCGCTCGCGATCCCGCTATGACGCCGTATGGATCAGGCACGGTTCTAGGACCGACCAGAACATACGCGCAAGTAGTTGGAGGTGACCGTCAGGGGTCTGCCGCTGTTCCTCCTTCTGAGGGAGGAGTATCTCGGGATCTGTTCTTGCTGGAGGGACTGGACGGTCCTACTCCGCAAGACGCAGTTACTCCCGATACAGAGGAATTTTGCAGAAGTCATTAAGCTGATTCGTCAGCATAATGACCTTGCGGAAGGATCGCCGCTACCAACCGGGCCGAGGCCCCAACGTCCGGCTCCGAGTCATTTTGGGGTCCTAAGAAGGAACCCAAAATGATGGTGGGGTTGCCGCGATCGGAGCTTGCAGACTCAGTCCTGGATCAAGTCGAGAATCTCGTCTCAGGGCGAGAGGATTCGCTGAAATCCGGACGGTCTTCTAAGCTGCTTCCTCCTCCTCTACAGCGTCAGAGGCGATTTTACGTGCCTTCGGAAGACCCGATACTGCCAAACAGGTTAACCCGGAGTTAGCGAGGCTGACTCCAGTGTGTCCCTGCAGCAGCTCCTGTCGGAGAACCTCTGGTTCTCGCAGCAGGAGGCACTTGCCCTGGAATCTACCACTATGGCAGCGTTCCAGGCAGTCTCTTGGCTGGATTTGGAGGGGTCCCTCACAATATCCAAAGTAGCGGCCGGCTCTGGGAGTTCTGCTCTCGAAGACGACGCTTCTTTCAGGAGACTGTGCCAGTCTGGAGGAAGAGCGATCTCTTAACCTCGCCCATCAGACTGCTAACCATGTGGGCCAACTTGGTTTTTCGACGTAAGTCGAACGCAACACAGTCCCTTACCCGAGTGACCAAGGGGGCCGGTGCTCCGGGTTGTGAGGCGGCACTCGGCTTCGCAATGGACCAATTAGGAGTTCCCCAGCTCTCTTTCGGAGAGATGGTGGACGCTGCGGTGGAAAAAAAAGGGCGGCGCACTGATGACAGTGACCGCTTAGTTCACCAGGCAGTCTCGAAGGTTACTGGGCAATCTCGAGCGACTGCGGCTAAGCCTAAGAGCTTAGCTAGCGCTTCCACGGCGGCGAAGACGGTTGCACCGTCTAAACCCCGTGTGAAGACTCCTGCTGTTTCGACGTCTGCTAAAGGAGGCCATAACCAGCCCTCCTCCCAGCCCTCCTTTCCCCGATGGAAGGTGGTTGGGAAGAAAGTCGAAACGAGGTGGGAAGTGGGGGGTGCCTAGCGAGCCATTGGGCAACTTGGCAGCGCTACGGCGCCGAGAACTGGATAGTAGACGTTCTTCGGGAGGGATATCTACTACCCTTCGAGTCTCGGCCCCCCCTCATCTCCAAACCGGTCCACCTACAAACCTACGTCCGGGGATCATCAAAGGACAACGCTCTTCGACAGGAGATCAAGACCATGCTGGCGAAACGAGCTGTAGAGATCGTGGAGGACCAATCACTGGGCTTTTACAGCCGCCTCTTCCTAGTGGAGAAGGCATCTGGGGGCTGGCGTCCGGTGATAGACCTCTCTCCCCTGAACCGCTTCGTTCGCACGACGCGGTTCACGATGGAGCGGCACGCTCGGGTGCTCGACTCGATCAGGGGGAACGATTTCATGCTTTCAGTGGACTTGAAGGACGCGTATTTTCAAATACCCATACCATCAGTCCTCCAGAAAGTACCTCCGCTTCATCTTCGACGGGACGGTGTACCAATTCAGGGCACTTTGTTTCGGTCTGTCAAACCGCCCCACAGGTGTTCACGCGAGTGTTCACTCTGGTGTCAGCTGGGCCCATTCGCACGGGATACGTCTTCTGAGTATCTCGACGATTGGCTGGTCCTGCGAGCTCCCGCTCGCAGTTGCTGCAGGACAGAGATCGACTCCTCAAGTTTTGTCGCGATGGGGATCGTGATAAACTACGAGAAGTCCGATCTCGAACCCAAGCAGAAGATGAAGTACCTGGGTATGCTGATAGACACGGTAGCAGGGCAGGTCTTTCCCGCAGACTTGCGTATCAGGAAATTCAGGGAGGCAGCCGGCCGGTTCCTGTCTCGGCAGGAACAGGCAGCACAGCAATGGCAAGTCGTGATTGGCCATCTGTCGTCACTCGAGAAGTTAGTCCCTCACGGGCGTCTTCACCTGCGGTCTCTCCAGTGGAGGCTAAGGGAGAGTTGGTCTAGGCGGCGAAGGATCCTCCTTACTTTCCCATGGCTCTCACGGACAAGGTGAGGCAGGACCTAGCCTGGTGGCTCGACGACAAGAACCTCTTAAGAGGAGTGCCCATACTGCACTCAGGGGAGATGCTTCTGTTCTCAGACGCATCGACCGAGGGATGGGGCACACACCTGGAGGAGTTGCTGACTGCAGGTGTGTGGGACCATACGAAAAGCACCTTCACATCAATGTCCTGGAACTCAAGGCGGCGTTCAAACGCTCTCCAAGAATTTCAGGACCGCTTGGTGGGACACTCAGTGGTGTTGATGTGCGACAACACAGTAGTGGCATATGTCAACAAGCAGGGGGGGCTAGTGTCTCTTCCGCTTCACCAGTTGACGGTGCAGGTGCACGAGTGGGCCACGGCTCACTCGATAGAGCTGTCAGCATGCTACATTCCAGGCAAAGAGGAATGTAGTAGCGGACAAGCTCAGCCGTCGGGATCAGGTGATAGGGACCGAATGGTCTCTACAAACCAAGATGTGGCGGAAAGGCTTCTTCAACCTGTGGGGGCCGACCCACGGTCCGTAGACCTGTTCGCCACCCGGCACAACAGAAAACTTCAGGTTTTCTTTTCAGCCGTGCCGGACCCATGGGCAGCTGCAGAGGACGCTCTCCAACACCCCTGGGACAACCTCTTCGTTTACGCCTTTCCTTTCCTCCCTTCTGTCTGATTCGGAAAGTGATCAGTCGAGCGCTGGTCACTCCCAATCTCAGAATGATCCTAGTGGCTCCCAAACGACCTCAACAAGCCGTTTGGTATCCGGACCGGCTGGCTCTTCTTGCGGACGCACCGAGAGAGCTACCCAATTGGCACAACCTTCTAGCCCAGCCACACGTAGTTTTAAAAAAACGGTACCACAAGCAGTCCAGTCCCCTTCTTTCAACTTCATCGGCTGGCTGTTATCCACCATCTCTTGCGAACGAGAGGCTTTTCTCGTAGCGCAGCAACAGAGATGGCTGGACACGTCCGACAGTCCTCTGCAAGCTGTGTACCAGGGGAAGTGGGCCGTCTTCTGTGGTTGGTTGTCGTAGACAGGGTCTGTCTCCTCTCAGAGCCACTCTTCAGCAGGTAGCGGATTTCCTCGTGTTTCTTCGCCGAGAGAAGCTCCTCTCAGTACCCACAGTTAAAGGATATAGAGCCGCCCTGCTCTCGTCCTAAACTGAGGGGACTGGACATCTCGAACTCGTTCGAGATCTCCTTGCTAATGAGGAGCTTCGGAAAGGTCTTGCCCACCCAGGGAACTCAGGCCCCCTGCGTGGGATGTGACTCTCGTCCTTAGGAGTTTGACTCGAAGACCCTTCGAGCCACTCCGAGAGTCGTCACACAGGGATCTGACCCTCAAGACCCTCTTCTTGCTGGCCCTGGCATCGGCGAAGAGAGTAGCGGGGAACTACATGGTCTTTCTTATGATGTTAAACACACCAGAGGTTTGGGGATATGTGACGCTCGATTTCGTCCCGAACTTCGTAGCCAAGACTCAGAATCCGTCGATCCCTGACGACAGGTTCGAGTCTTTCACGATCCCCTCCCTTCTGGACTTCACCGATAACGATGCGGATGAGATGCTGCTTTGTCCTGTGAGGGCGCTACGGCGCTATCTGAAGAGAACTCGGACACCTCAGGCCTGAGTGTCGACGCCTCTTCGTTAGCACTGGGGTTACCAAGAAAGAAGTTTCAACGAACCCCCCCCCCCACGCTTCTTTCTGGCTACGTGAGGTGATCAGGTGAGCGTACGAGGCTGATGGTAGCGACGACATCCGTACGCTCCGACCGAGAGCCCACGAAGTCAGAGGTATCGGACCCTCCTTAGCGTTCTGTAAGAACTTCTCCGTGGCGCAGGTCCTGAAGGCAGGTGTCTGGGCCAACCAGACTACCTTCACGTCCTTCTACCTTCGGGATATTGCCCACAAGTCCTTGGATACTTTTTCCTTGGGACCGGGCCTGTGGTGGCTGCTCAACACGTTGTGTAAGCTTACCCAGCACCCGAGCAGGCAGAACAGCATCGATTCCTGGTATGACTGGTGAGAATGAATGTGCGAATGAGAGTGTGACTGGCTTCTCTTCACCATCTTTCTCTACCTCTACCTGTGGGCAGAGGGATACGGTCGTCACCACGCTGGAAGGGAGTCAGATGCAGGTAAGCTACTCGACCGAGCTCCATCCTATCCCTTTAACTAGGGATATAGGAGCGTATATCCACCACTTTCTCCTACAAGGGGGAAGAAGTGGATGCCTACATGAGACAAACCCATGACTTTATATTTGCTCCTGTACAGGAACAAGTTCTTACAATGCTGGTACGAAGAGATACGCTTGCCCTCTCTCTTAGTACTCGGCCCAGAGGTCTGACCATTGATCATGTGGTGCACACCCCGATCAATCGGACAGAGGCTTGGATCCCTCCCTCGCTCTTACGACCAGGGAGGCATTCCAGGGATGGACGAACACCAGTCTGTTCATCAAAAGACTCAGATTCCTCCCACCAAGAAGTGAGTCTTCCTATTGTTAAAGGACCGATGGTTTGTATTACGTATCGGAACAAATGACAATTTGTCGAAAATTGCATTTTTCCTAACTATACAAACCTGAGGTCCTTTACATATAGTCCCTCCTCATGCCACCCCTCACTCTGCGTATTTCGCATGGGCCAAAAGCAAAAGTGATTTGTTTACCGCGCGACGATCGGACAAGCAGTTAACTACCGTTTCTTCCCCTTGTTCGAAGCTTACGACCATTCCAGCTGCCGCTAGCTACTTCCTATTGTTAAAGGACCTCAGGTTTGTATAGTTAGGAAAAATGCAATTTTCGACAAATTGTCATTTCGTAGTGAGGACGCTTCACGTCCTATCTCTCCAGTTTCGTTTCGCTCTTCTCCGGATTCGTATGACGCCTTTCCGCCTCAGAAGAGAGGTAGGATGTCATCCGGTGATGACGCTGAGAAGCGCTACAGTCGCTGTTTGGAGAAGCAGGTAGCTGTACCTGTGAGAAGAAAGGAGGCGTCCCCTCGCCCCTCGTCTTCTTGCAGGCTCAGTCCTGCTCCTTCTGTTGGTTCTTTGCCTACGAAGAACATCCTTTTGTCCCTTCAGGAGGAAGGACGTCAGGCTGCCTGTCAAGAGGATGAAGCAGTCTCCTTCTCCCTCTCCGCGTTCGTCTCTTTCTCCGAATGCGTCTCCTTCGGTTCATCGCCGATCTCGTTCTCCTGGTAGGAAAGCTTGTCGTCAGGACGCTTTCTTTCCCTCTCGACGTCCTGGGCAGGCTGCTCGACGAGACGCTCGGGAGGACGCTCAGCAGGACGCTTTCCAGGACGCTCAGCAGGACGCTTTCCAGGACGCTTCGGAGGACGCCAAGCAGGAAGAGGACGTTCAGCAGGACGCTCGTGTGGACGCTCGGAGGGACGCTTTTCCTGATAAGGAGTTCATAAGCGCTCAGAAAGACGCTTTGGCTTCTAAATCTGGTCGCTCTTGTAAGAAGCGTAAGGACACTTCAGATAGAAGTAAGGCAGTCTCGGTCGTCTCTCAGGACGCTCAGCGCTGTCAAGACGCTCTGCCTCCTTCGAGCAGTAAGGACGTTCTCATGGATGAAGCTTCTGCTTCCAAGCAGCGGAGGTCTTTGATCAAGGCCAGACCCGCTGGGCGTACGCCCTCTCCGGATGGGCGGTCTCCTATTCCTCTTAGGGAAGAAGGAGAGCTGAGTAGTCCGGCGGACTCAATTGAAGAGGAACATCCTTCTGTTTTGTCCGTCTCGGATTACAAGGTTCTTGTGTGGCTGTTACGTTCGTCTTTCGGAGACAAGTTTCAGCCTGCAGCTCCCAGGTCTCCACCCTCGCAGTTTTCGTCATCCAAGTCTTGTAAGACCCCGGAGTTTGTGGAGATGAAGACTTCTCTGTCCACCAAGAGGGCCTTCAAGAAACTAAAGGATTGGATGGATCAAAGGAAGGATCAAGGCAAGTCAACTTTTGCCCTTCCCTCCCTCTAGACTCAGTGGAAAAGGGGGCGTTTGGTACGAGACCAAGGGAGACGTGGGTGTGAAGATCCCTTCATCAGCCCAAGGGGATTTCTCTAGCTTAGTAGATGCCCAGAGGAGGTCCCTTTTGTCTACAGCCAAGGTTTCTTGGACGCCTACGGAAACGGACCATCACTTGAAAGGACTTCTACGGACTCTCGAAGTTTTCAACTTCTTGGACTGGTGCTTGGGAGTCCTAGATTTGCAATCTAGAAGCCCGGAATCGCTCAGTCTGGGGGAGCTGTCCAGCGTGTTATCTTGCATGGACAAGGCCGTCAGGGATGGTTCGGAAGAGTTAGTTTCGCACTTCGGAACGGCATTCCTTAAGAAGAGAGCTCTTCTATGTAATTTTACCGCTAGATCGGTTACGCCCGCTCAGAAAGCGGAACTGCTCTTTTCTCCTCTTTCGAACCATCTCTTCCCCCAGACTATGGTAAAGGACCTGGCAAGTAGCTTGCAAGAGAAAGCTACTCAGGACCTCTTAGCACAGTCCTCGAGACGTCCAGCAGTTCCTTCTACGTCCTCCTTTGTACGACCTCCTAAGAAGGTTAAACCCTTTCGTGGAGCTCCTCCCTCGAGAGCAGCTCCTCGAGGGAGAGGGCTTTCAAGAGGAAGAGCTTCCTTCAAGCCCAAGACTACTAAATGAAGATCATGTCCTTCAGACACCAGTCGGAGCCAGACTGAAGTTTTTTGCGGGAGCATGGAGAGAGAGAGATACGGACCCTTGGTCCCTCAAGATCGTGGAAGAGGGGTACAAGATCCCCGTTTTGGATCCTCCTCCTCTATCCACAACTCCCAGAGACCTTTCTCCGTCATATCAGGGGGAGAAAAAGCGAATTCTTTTCGATCTGTTAGATCAGATGATCGAAAAAAAGAGCGGTGGAGCAGGTCGTGGACCTGGGGTCACCAGGATTTACAACAGACTTTTCCTGGTACCGAAGCAGTCGTTCGGGTTGGCGTCCAGTCCTAGACGTAAGCAGGCTCAATCTTTTCGTAGAAAAGATCAAGTTCAAAATGGAGACGCCTCAGTCTGTTCTAGGAGCCTTGAGACCGGGCGTCTGGATGGTGTCCTTAGACCTGCAGGACGCGTACTTTCACGTTCCAATCCACCCTCTTTCAAGAAAATATCTGAGGTTCGTTTTAGGAAACAAAGTCTGGCAGTTCAGAGCCCTTTGTTTCGGCTTGAGCACGGCTCCGATGGTCTTTACCGTCATCATGAAGAATGTAGCGAGGTGGTTACACTCTTCAGGGATAAGAGTATCCCCTCTACCTCGACGATTGGCTCGGTCAGAGCGTCGTAGAAGGAGAAATGTCTGAAGGACCTTCAGTTAACATTAGCCTTAGCGAAGTCCTGGGACTTCTAGTCAACCTTGAAAAGTCGCATCTGACCCCGACACAGTCCATCGTGTATCTGGGGATTCAGATGGATTCAGTGGCTTTTCGGGCGTTTCCGTCCCAGGAACGTCAGCGACAAGGCTTAGAGAAAGTCTCAGCCTTCCTGGGGAAAGAGACTTGCTTGGCGAGGGAATGGATGAGTCTGCTGGGCACCATTTCCTCGCTGGAAAAGTTTGTTTCCTTGGGGAGACTGCACCTCAGGCCTCTCCAGTTTTTCCTAGCAGAGGAATGGAAGGCCAAAGACGATCTGAATGCGATCTTGAAGATCACAGATTCGGTGAAAAGCCATCTAAGATGGTGGCTCGATCCTCAGGTAGCCTGGCATATCAATGTGAAAGAGCTGGCAGCGGTCTTCCTGTCGCTGCAGTTCTTTGAAGAAAAGGTGACAAGCAAAGTTATCCAAGTCAACTCGGACAACACCACAGCCCTCGCGTATTTGAAGAATCAGGGAGGAACACACTCCCTGCCTCTGTTTCACCTGGCAAAGGAGATTCTGCTGTGGGCAAGTGCGAGGAAGATCAGGATCCTGACGAGATTCATCGCAGGAGTGTGCAGACGTCAGAGCGGACCTTCTCAGTCGACAGGACCAAATCCTGCCGACAGAATGGACCCTGCATCAAGACGTTTGTCAGGAGCTTTGGAAGTTGTGGGGACGTCCTCTGGTCGACCTATTCGCGACGTCGAGGACGAAGAGGCTTCCTCTGTATTGCTCCCCGGTCCTGGACCCAGGAGCAATCGCTGTAGATGCACTGCTCTGGAGTTGGACAGGCCTTAGACCTTTATGCTTTCCCACCATTCAAGATCATGGGGGAAGTGATGAGGAAATTTGCGGCTTCAGAAGGGACGAGGTTGACCCTGATCGCCCCGATGTGGCTGGCGAGAGAATGGTTCACAGAAGTCATGTCATTCCTTGTAGACTTCCCAAGAACGTTGCCCTGGAGGAAAGATCTACTCAAACAGCCTCACTTCGAAAGGTATCACCTAAACCTCTCCGCTCTGGGTCTGACTGCGTTCAGACTATCGAAAAGTTGGCCAGAGCAAGAGGTTTTTCTAAAACAGCTGCAAAAGCGATCGCCAACGCAAGGAGAGCCTCTTCAAGAGCTGTTTACCAATCGAAGTGGGCTTCCTTCAGGGCATGGTGTAGAAAGGAGGGAGTTTCCTCTTCCACGACCTCTGTGAGCCAAATAGCCGATTTTCTACTATCTTAAGGAATGTACAGAAATTGGCAGTCCCAACCATCAAGGGATACAAGAGTATGTTGTCAGCAGTTTTTCGGCACAGAGGCCTGGACCTCTCTGACAACAGAGATCTTCACGATCTCTTGAGATCGTTCGAGACCACGAAGATTCCTCAGGCGAGGCCGCCTTCATGGAACTTAGACGTGGTTCTTAGACTATTGATGTCAAGTCCGTTTGAACCTCTTCACGCAGCGTCTTCTTCGTAACTTGACAAAGAAGGCTCTTTTCCTAACTGCTCTGGCGACGGCGAAGAGAGTTAGCGAAATCCAAGCTTTTAGTAGCCAAGTGGGCTTCAAAGGAGACAACGCTGTTCTGCTCTTTGGAGTCCCACTTTCTTGGCTAAAAACGAGAACCCGTCTAACCCTTGGCCCAAGAGCTTCGAGATAAAGGGTATGTCGAGTCTTGTGGGCCAAGAACCAGAGAGAGTCCTGTGCCCTGTCAGGGCTCTCAAGTTCTACGTTCATAGAACGAAGGAGGTACGAGGTCCCTCAGGTAATCTTTGGTGCTCTGTGAAGAGACCTGAATTACCATTATCGAAGAATGCTGTGGCTTTCTTTCTGAGGGACGTCATTAAAGAGGCTCATTCATCTTGCCAGAAGACTGATTTGAGCCTCTTGCGAGTGAAAGCTCACGAGGTCAGAGCTGTCGCTACCTCTCTTTCCTTCCAAAAGAACATGTCAATCAAGGACATCCTTGATGGCACCTTTTGGAGGAGCAATTCTTTATTCGCCTCACACTACTTAAGAGATGTGAGAACGATTTACGAGGACTGTAGTTCTCTTGGACCTTACATTTTCTGCAGACACAGTCTTGGGGGCTGGAGTTAGCTCTTTCCCTATCCCTTAGTTAGGAGTTAGGTTAGTTTTTAATATGTTTTGTGTTTTTTTGGTTGTTGGTGAGATCTTGTGTGAAGATCTCCCATCCATTAGATTAACTTTCAGGGGTCTTGGTCTAGTTGGTCAGGTGGTGGTCAGTTGCTTCATAGCCCTCTTATGTATGGTTCGATGGTCTTGTCACGTTGTGGTCACGTCCCCGTTGACAGAGCATCCAGAGCGCACCAGCACTACAGGTTCTCCACCTGGCTGGCACTCTGATTGAGCAGAAGCAGGCTTAAGTGACAGTAATCACAGAGTCTGCTTTGCTAACAGGTGAGGAACCAAGATGTACATCATCTACTTAATTTAGTTTCCTAAAAATCCTATTCTGTCTCTTCCCACCCTATATATATATCTGTCAGGTAAGTTTCATGAACAAAATGTTATTGTTATAATACAATTAAGTTTGTTCATACTTACCTGGCAGATATATATAATTAAAGTGCCCACCCTCTTCCCCTCAGGAGACAGTGGCATTGATAAAATATGAATAGAAAATGGGAATGGTTCCTGATATCCGCCTCCCAGCGGCAGGAATGGGTACTACTACCACCTGGCCGCCCACTGCGTGTGCCGCGAGTTTTGAAATTCTGTCGGACTTCAGAAAATACGGCTATATATATATCTGCCAGGTAAGTATGAACAAACTTAATTGCATTATAACAATAACATTTTTAATTACAGTATATCATGTGTGCACAGTATGCATGAAGAAAAATGTAAATAACTGAGTATTTTGGGCAACTAAACCTTGGGGAGATTGGGAGTTTCATATTGCCTTCTAGTTGTGTTATGAATGTAGTCTCTTCTGTCTTACATGTAAGCTTTTGCTGTTATTAATTGCATTTTTTTGATTTTGAAATAACTTATTTCTTTACAGCATGAAATCTTTCATCACAATGTCAAGGTATTGCATCAAGAGCGTCTTCTCTCATCAGCGACTCCTTTGCAATTCATTGGGTTGCAGCATCAGAGCAAACTTGGGTGAATTTTGGGAGCAGTTCAAAATTTCTGTCTATACTATTTATCTGTGGTATCTCAGGTCTAGCATTAATAAGTACATTCAAGAAAATTGGCTAAGTTCCAAAGATGGAATCAAGCTAAAATTTTTATGATAAATATTAATTTGTATATATTGTAGTTGTTGTTAGTATTAGTATACTAGTATTTTATTTTTGTTCTTTTTATAACAAAGTGTAGTAAATATTTATTTACCATAAGTTGTAAATGGTTTCTTATTTTGTTACAAGGTTTTCCAAATATAGATGTTTTTAAACACAAATGCAACCAGTTTACTTATACTTAATCCTGCAGTCCCTCAGCATCAGACACACACACACCACAGTTCATAGAAGAAAGCACTCATTTGCCAAGCATACATCCAGGCACCACAACACTACTTTGAACGAGTCATTCTCTTGTGTGTTTAACAAATGTTCATATATTTACAGCTCTCATAACTTATATAGTACAGTATTCATAATTCATTTACATCCATTAATCTATGTTATCTAATGTTCACTATCTTCCTTTCCTCTCCCATGAATAAATTACTATTTTCTTGTAGGTAGCACTTGAAGTGAGAAGGCAACATGTTGGTTTTCTGTAAGTGTCTGTTAGAAGTGACATTGATGACCATTATATAAGTGCTCTACTGCCATCTGCTTTAACAACTATCTCTTTAATTTTGAGTTTACCTTTTTAGCTTATTACTGTCATTTGGTATGGAATATTTGTTTTCTATAACTTTTTCTTTACACATCTACAATAAGTCTTTAGTAATTGCAGTATTCATCACAGTTCGAATATTGCTGTTTCTTGTTTGATGTTCTACCATGTTGAAGAGTTGACAGATATTTATGAAAGGTTCTCATTGTTACCATAGGTTAGCAAATTTAGGAAAAGATCCCCATTTATTGCACAGTATACTTGGTGGGCCAAGTATGTTCTTTTGAGCTAACAAGATAAGTGTCTAAGGATTTGCCATAATCACAAAGGATTTTTATGGTTGGAGGCAAAGGTATAGAATCTCTAAAGGGGTGGAGTATGTCATCTTCAGACTCCTCTAAAACCTCTTCAGGTTCAGCAGTCAATGCTATTGCAGTGAGCCAGGTCTACTGCAAAGGTCTATAGGGATGTTCCTCTGGAGGGTCTACTACTTACCATGACTACTGTGTTAGCAGAGCCAGTTGCTGATTTGCCTAACCAAGTTGCCACACCATGACATAACATTGTTTCAGCTGTTTCAGAACAAATGTAGGTAATACATTTTCATGTTGCCTCCTAAAGCCACATTTCTTCTTTTTTAAAAGTAGATCACTTTATCACCTCTCAAGAGTGCTGGCAGAATAAAGAACCACCACCTACCAGCTTCAGGTTGCTCTTGTGGCCTTATAGTCATGCTGGTGATGGAAATATTCCAGTTTCAGGCAGCAGTAATGAGTTATATTGTTCTTGTAATAAAATAAGCAAAGTTAGTCAACATTGACAAGTAGTCATGAGTACTAGAGATTCAAGAGGCTCCAGTGAGCTTTAGAGGAATTGACAGGCGATCTTTTAGGCTTTTACCATTGCCAGTAACTGAGCTCAGTCCTTTTTACTTTTACTGGATCCTTTCTTCCATCCGAATTGTAACAACAACCTCTGTCTGTAGGTCCATCATGAAGGGAGACTTCCTAGCATCTGTCAATCTTGAGATGCTTATTTCAGAGTTCAAGTACATCTCTCCAGGATATATTTCAGGTATGGTGGCTAGAGTCGTGGCTTGCCGCTCAGATGTTGTGGGTTTCCCTCCCCCAGGCTGATGAATAATTACTGGTTCTGTATCAAGATCCATTAATACTACTGTTTTGGATCTGTGGTGGGAGGTTGAAACCAACATTCTTTGGAAGTTTGAATTTTAGTCAGTGGCCCCCTATGTGCTTGTTCTTTGTGAATAGGTTTCATCTATTGAAATAATAATAAGATGAAGGTTTACCAGTTTTGTCTCTTCGTTTGGCTGTTAATAGGTCTACAAATTTCACTGGAATAATAGGCCCGGGAGTTTCTGCAGATGCCAGGTCTCCCTTCAGAGGTATGGAAAAAGAGTACTAGACCACATGTGATTGTTAGAAAAGCTTGTATAGCTCATGACTTTTGAATATAAGTTGTTGGACGAATACCAACATCCTATTGTGATGGGTTCCCTTAACCCCTATTGTCTTCAGACCTGCTCCTGCACAGAAGCGTTGAGAGGAGAGTGGGAAGCTCATTTGTCAGATTAGATGATATCCAATTTTTGGTAAGATTAAGAGAGGCCAATTTTTGGTAAGATTAGGAGAGGAATCTCCATATAAATCTCCTAGATTTGACAGTTGTGCAAATATCACCAATAAGTTTGTCAGGCCTCTTAGAAGGCAAAGTATTTAGCATCATATCAGACAATGCAACAATAGTGGTCATAATGAAAAATGAAAAGGTAAAAAAATCTCTTACCATGTGCCAGCTGTTATAGAGGTCCTAATATGGGCCAAGGACAGGAACACAACCATATTCTCCAGATATGTTCCAAGGAAGAGGAATGACATAGACTTTCTTAGAAGGAAGAACCATTTTCTAATAGCAGTGTGGGTATCACATCTGGTTGGTCATTCCATCCAGAGATCTACTAGAAATTGCGGTGGTCTTTATGTTAGATCTTTTGACATCTTGCCACAGAGAAAAGCTGGCAAATTATTGCTAAGTCTCCTCAGATCTGGTAGTCTGGATTAACAGTGGCCTCGTGATCCCCTTGGACAGCCTTAAGGCAAATGCATTTTCTTCATTTTGCCTGAATAGGCTGGTCCTAAACAAAAGATCATTCAAATCGACAGTGACAATGATTGCTCCACTTTGGCCCCAGCAGGAATTGTGCCAAACCTATTGTCACTTCTGGTAAACAGGAGATATTACTAGAACATAGACCATCTCAACTATTACATTTGGAGGTTATCCAAGGATACCTCTTTAAGGGAGTGCTGTTTGAGATAGCAGCTGAGGTTATTGCCAGAACAGGAAGAACCTGTACAACAAGACTTTACTAAGCCAACGGGAGGGTATTCTTTAACTGGTGGCACTGTTGGGATCCCCTCAATGCCTCTACATGTATTCCCATAGTAGCAGACTTTAAACTGTATTTGAAGTGATAAAGGAGGTAATCTTTTCATCCATTTAAGGTTACAGATCTTTCTACCATATCCCAGGTGTTTGAAACTAGAGGAATTGATTGAAATTCTTCAAGAAAACATACTACGTACATAGTTCTTCAAGAAAACTCAAATGTGTCAAGGCGTTGATAGTTATACTCCTTGTAGACAACTAAAGCATCTGTATTGGAACATAATCTTAGTACTAAGTATTTGTCACCCCCAGTACTTGAATCTCCAGATAAATCATCTCAATGGAGACTAACTTTAAAGTCAGTGGTCATGCTAGCACTGGCTCGAGCTGTGCCATATTTTGTGGTTCTCTCTCTACTAACTATTGAGGGGAAAGAAAAGAGCCTTACCTTATACCCTGTCAGACCCTTAAGATTGTATCTTGTGAAGACAAAGTGTTACTCTGAAGGAGGTTTGCGCCTTTTTTTCTTCTGCTACAACTGGGAAGTCTAAAGTCTGTATCCTTTTGGCTAACTGTTAATGGTACAAGCATCTTATATGAGTTAAGCATAATGATGTTCAGTAGCTTTTATAAGGGACATATAACCTGAAACTTGAAACTATTATTATAAATATTATACTTTGATGGGATCACCCAGGACATGTATGAAGTTTAAGGGACTTGGTAGGTAAGTTCTTTAATGTCTTCAATTTTGTTCAAATGGACTTACTGTGGCAGCAGGCCAAGCCATAACTGTCCTTATTGAGGTAATACCCTCCTATTTCTTGTCCCTCATCCTCAAAAAATACTCTTTCTTCTCATAAGCCATAGCATTCCAGGGTAATTGCAGCTTTGTCTTATGAAGCTGGTTCGTTCAACCTATTTGCTTCAGCCATGTGTAAAAGAAATTCTAGAATTTACAAACAAAGACCTTAGTAACAAAGATTTCAACTCACTTCATAACATCATGTTAGTCTTGAGGACTCTTGCCTAATCATAATCACTCAAAAACATGCCTACTGCAGTTCTGTGGTGAAAATTAGCTACATATTATGAAGCCTTTTCTCTCAAGTTTCTATTTCTACTCAGGCAGTGCATACTGATGGGATCTGAGTAAAACAGGGGTAACTTTTGTCAATGAAAATGATCTGTTGATACAAACTTATCCTTTTGTTACAAGACTATACACATGAGAATGACTTGTTCACAGGGTGTGCCTTGCTGATGGGGAAGTGTTTTCTGTTATTGTGGTGTGTCTGGAGTTGCTGGACTACAAGATTAGGCATATATGAAATAATATTAAAAGAGCTTATGTCGACAAAAATGTCATATTTTGAAAGCTTACAAAGTGCAATAGTATTAGTTTTTACAGTTCTTCAAATACTTGTTTTGCTGAGGGCCTACTAAATGCAGTTAGTGCTAAGTTTGTAATGTAGGTGCAGTAGACAGATTCCCAAACAAGCCTGCTACCTCATCATCTTAGAACCATATTTTTTTAGTCTTGTGGTGGTGCTGTAGCTGTAAATGGCCATTTTTATCATCATTTTCTCTTTAGAGCAAACAGCTAATTAGTTAAATGTTCAATAAAATGTAAAGAAATTTTTTTATGCCTTATGAATAGTATTATTGTGTATCAGGTCTTCAGCTCCAGCTGTATTGCTTTCTGCCTTTCACTTATTAATTTATTCCCTTTGGCCCCATCCCACCTAGCTGTCCAACTTTTTAAACTTTGACCTTGCCCCAGTTTTCACATTTTATTCAAGAGCAAATCTTCATGCTAGGCATATGAGAGACCAATAAGGACTTGGTCTTGTGTATTAAATGTATTAAATCATCCTCGTCCTCATTGTTCTAAATATATCTTCATCTTTCCTGTTCTAAATATTTTGGAAACCATCTACACCTATTGTATGAAAAAATTACCAAAGGGAGAATTTAGCTATTTTATTCTTATTTTTTAATTGAAAATGAAATTTTGGTGGATTTTTAAGTTAATTTGTTACTCTAAGTAAAGGTTTTGGAATCCATTTTATAATGCCCAGTCCACACTAGCAGACACTGCGCGACAGGCAAAAACTCTTCCCATAACCCGTTCCACTATACTGACTGACCAGGTATGGAGCCAGAACGATGAGATTGCCTGGTAACACTGCTTCAGAAGAGAGAAAATATAAATATAACTGGAAGTGCCCGACGGGCATTCCCACTAGTTGGACAGGCCTTAGATGTAACCTAATTTCATGTGTAGATGTATATTATAGTATGAACCCCTCCCAGCTTTCTAGCATGTGGCAATCATTGTGCCCTTCACTCTGTGACATCATTTATGTCATTTCATTTAGCAAGACCTGTATGCAATATAAGTGATCCAGTGGTTTGGGCCAGATCCATATGCTTTCAAAGCTATACAGCCAAAGCCAGCTAGAAAAAAGACAAATCAGTACAATATAGTAACTAGTATTTGCATGTAAATATAAGATGCACAAAAGCACTAGGTAAATTGTGTAAATTTTTTCAGTGCTGTTGTAAATGTGCTCTTTCTTCTTTTATAACCATAAGTTTTAGCCTTGGGTGACTCAGATTTTGAGAACAAGTCCTTCACTATATCATATGGTAATTGTGACAAGAAGTCACTTTGTGTCTTGCTAGGCAATCAGAAAAAGGGTATTAAAGCAGTTATTGGTAAAGAATAACCATCTTTTGTAGCTTTAGTTTTACAGACTGTCTTCCATTTAGGCACATCTAAGTGAATTAACATTAGTACAACATTCAGGACGTACTGTATGAACAATTTTGCATGCCCTGTGCTGCCATCCGAACCTCAGTAAGGTTTAATTTGACATTTGAAATTAAGCTCCTGTCACTTCTTGCCTAAGTGATATGTACGTACTCTTGATATTGCTGATCTTTTCCTGTAGTTTTTACTATCTAATGCAAATAAGAAAAGAGAGTTAAAAAGTTTTAAGACATCAAAGGTGAATAAATTAGCCAGGATCAGAAAATGCAGGATTATTCAAACTCCTAGAAAATAAAAACGGAGTGGAAAATTGCTCAAAGCTGTAAATTCTGGTGTATTTTAATATTCATCAGGTCAGGGCTAGGTAAGGCTTAGTATAGTCCTTTCAAACTTTCAGAAACTAGTAACATTAGAACGGTTTTATTTTTGACCAATTTTTTCTACATTTATATTTGTGTGTTTAATTTTCAGCCAACTGTTTTCTGCATATTTTTACACTAGGTATCACTGTTAGTTTATGTTTTTATTTTCCCATTTTGCAGTTTAGCTTAAAGTGGTTTTAGTATAATGTAGTCGGGAAATTTAGCATTCTTAGATTAATTTTTTTTACCATCACAGTACGTACACATTATTACATATGCTTTAAAGCTTTATTTATTTTTTTTTTTATTACATTATGGCTATGAGAACATACAAAAACTGTATGTTTAGGCAGAGTAGGTCATAAAGTTAGAATTGGCAATGTATAACTGAAAACTCCAACTGGAAATGTATCTTGAAATTTCAAGTTAATGGAAAAATTCATTTAAATGGAGATCTGAAAAACAAACTATTTATTTCAGACGGTAGGAGGCTATTGGGCAAACACTGGGTGTTAGACACATGACTCTATACACCACTGCATATATATATGCTTTGTACCCTGCATTTTAATTTAACTTAGTGCTAATTTACATTACAGGTTTAGTGTGGTCAGCTGTTGTGCAGCATAGTATTACAAATTAATTTTAACTTAGCTTGATGTTATGTAAGGGTAGATTATAAAAAACTGGCCAAAGTTTAACTATGGAGTCATGTACTGTTCTTTCCATCCATATTTCAAAGGCAATGTACTTATTTCAGAGGCACTGTACTTAAAATGTTTTTTCAGACATGCAAATTCTGTATAAAACTCAGATCCAGCAACAGACCTGCAAATTCTGTATATAAAACTCACAGATCCAGCAAGAATTGTGTTAGTACATAGATGCAAGCTAATTTGGATTATCCCCCCAACGTATGAATTTTTTTTTTTAATGTAATTTTGGTTTTAATATACTGTACACCAAAACTTCTGCAGATAAGCAGGGTGATTATTAAATTATGTGATAGCAGGTTGTACAAAAGTTACTTTAGTATAGAACTGTGCAGTAATTTAATATGGTCACGAATATTTTAAGTCAATTAAAAAATGTAAATTTGTTCGCTGAACTCAGATGGGAACCCCTGTATGTAAAGGCCTGTCCACACAAGAGAGCATGCCTGTCAGGCACTTCCAGATGTAATAATTTCTCACTTCTGAAGCAGCTTCAGTGTTACCAGACAATCTCATCGTTCTGGCCCCACACTCGGTCAGTCAGTAGTATACTGGAACAGGTTATGGGAACAGCGTTTGCCCGTTGGGCAGTGCCTGATAGTGTGGGGACAGGGCTTAAGGCCTGTCCACAAGACCGGGCCTGGTCGGCGGACCTCCCCTCTTAACGGGCAAACCATCAAATTGCCAGATGGGTCTTGTAGCAAAATCACCATGGTGGTGCCCGATGGCTTGAGCTTTGACCCTGGCAGACATACGTTAACCATATACTACATTTCTTTTACCGAGCCATTCTTTGCACCGCATTCTCTTCGTTTTCATCACACACAAAGCAATTATTGTGCTACACTATCTTCTTTGCGGTAGGCACCATGTTTATCGTACCGCACTGAACACACTACGTACTGGCATTGTCGGGCCCGCCCACCTCTCCATTGCCTCAACTGTGTGTACAACATTCACGGGTAAGCCCGCCAGAATTTGCCCGTCAACCCCGGAGTACGCCGATCAGGCCCGCTCGTGTGGACAGGCCTTTAAGGTTATGACAAAGGGTGTGTATAGCAGTAATGAACAATATCTCAAAGTTTGGTTTTATCATTACAGTCAAGTAGTTTCTTGCTGAAAGGAACCCATTTTAGGACAATGTAGTACTCTACCAGAATGGTCAAGAATATTTCATTGTTCTTGGGAATTTAATAACTGGAATTGTCAAGAATATTTCATTGTCCTGGAAATTTAATGTTTTTATGTTTCCAGATTTAGTGATTGATGTTTGGGTTTCCAATTAAGACCTGGTGCATTGAGTTTTAAAATTATATATGGTGCTTCTTGTTGTAAGGCCACACACACACACACACACATACTGCAAACTTCAATGTAAATTTAAGTATTTCTTCTCTGAACTGGCAAGATAATCATGTTTCACATTCTTAAGACTGTGTTAATATTATACATTAGGAGTGAGTAATTGCAGCATTTTAAAAAATGGTTCAGGCTCTCATGCAGTTATTAGAACAACAATGTACAAAAAATTTAAATATGGGATTTATGTACTCTTCTCTTGGTCCTTGAATGTAAGCTCAATCTCAGTTTTTGTTTTTTCTGCGCAATTTATGTACATATAGAATTTACTAGGTTTTAAGATGGTTAAATAGTTTCTTTGTTATTCACAAAATAAAATTATTTTGATAATATAAAATCATTAATTTTTACCTCTATCAGGATCTTCAGTTTACAAGGAATGGCAAGCAGATACAAAAGTTGTAACATTATATTTAACAAATCAAAGACTTTAGTACAAGCATATTCCAAATTTGCAATGGTCATTATTTTATACAAAATTAACCATTTTCATTTGACATCCTGGAGAAGCTTCAATTGGTTTCACACATCTTCTGGTCAGCCATCTTCAGAGAGATCCACAGATTGAGTTGCTTAGCTCTTATCTTTGACCAGATCACATGGTCATTGAGAGCAAGTATTGAAGCTGCACTCTGTGCAGCTGCCTCAGGATACAGTACAGTTCCACACCCCATACCTGCAGATGCCATAAAAAAAATCCATATTACAGAGGGAGTGCAATAGCTTAACCATGCTTTAAAGTCCAATTTCTTATGAATTAAGGTTGGCATTTATAGGGCTTTGAAACTGCTTAAAAATTGGAGCAGGGACAATTTAATTATTCAGACTACTTTGCAAAAAGCAAATAAAGGGGTTTATGGTAAAGTGCTCTATTTTAGTAAAACCAACAATTGGGGCAATGAATGAAAGCTAGCGTGCATAACGAGATTAAAGGATATAGCTTAATTTTATACTAAATAAGGTTAGCGGGACGGAGTTTTAAAGGAGGAAGAGTTAAAACATATTAGTTGGACAGCCAAGCGAAAGACGCAAGGGTTGTGGTGCAATGTAATTCAATACATAGTTAAAGATAACAGGCAAGGTGAAAAGAATCTATCACTATCTAGAAAGATAAAATGCCACAAGTGTAGGCAGCACTATTCTTACTTTATAAGAGCAAAATATATATATGTACAAAAGTTTCCTTAAGAATTCTTTCAAAAATTTTATAAAAAAAAAAGGGAAGTAATTTTAATCCTAACCTCACAAAACAGCACCACACTTCGGTTGCCTTAAATTTAACAGTGAATCTTAGTTGCACCAACAAATGCTGTTCAGATGTGATCGAAAAATCCTCAGTGTACATTCTCAAACCACATCTGTCTCAACTCATTCTTTCTGGCAAATGTCACATCACCAGGTTTTCAGTTTATTGCTCGTCTTGGCATGGACCCTGGATGTGGTGTTGCAGCTTTGGGATGTCTGGTTGTCCAAGTCTTTACAATCTTCAGACTAACTTGGAAAGACCTTGCAAATTTTGGGCTAAATCAAATTCATGAAATATTTAATTTGACACTGTCCCCAGCAGGAGTGGTTCACAGACTTCTTGGATTAGTTGTCAATTTGTCCCAAACTATCATAAAATTTCCCAGGCAACCCAGCTTCCAACTTTACTATGTATGACTATTACCAGCTTTGTCTTAAAAATAGAGGCTCTCAGCTAGTTGCAGCTGTGCTGATATTGCCAAACCTTGTTGGCATCTACCACTAACCTTTACAGGAAGGGGGCAAAGCTTGTTGATGTACTGTATCAGGTAAGTACTCCAACTACAAACTTCAACTCTCTTGCTAGTAGACTATATTGCTTTGGACAGACAAGTTCTCTGCCATAAAAATGGCCCTTTCACTACTAATGGTAGTCTCCTTTTTGCAGACCCTTGCCTCCTCATGTTGTATCCGACAGCTCCTTACCCAACAAATTTCTCTCTTTCAGCGCTGGCCATCTATCTGGATCTCTTTTGCCCTACATGTCATTTACATACTTCAATCCTCATGTCATAAATACGTACTTGACTGGCCAATTTTTCTGTTTAGAACTTTTCCTCCTCCTTGGTCCAGTTTACAGTCAAATCTTCTCTTCAACAAACTGGAATAAAATTCTCCATTATACTATTCCTCCATATGGGACGAGTCGGCAGTTGATTTGTTAATGCTAAGGATGCATGAAGTGCATGCTGTCTTCTCTTTGCTAGCCTTCATGACGGAGCTCACCTTCATACTTCCAGTTAGAATGCAAAGGTGCCACTACATACACCAGATTTTATGTAGATACTGTCAGCCATAAAAATCTTTGATGCATTTTTGTTGGTACAGATTGCTGCTGCCATGAACTGTCTCTAGGAAGGAAGCATGCAGTTACTCATCTTCATCCTCATGATAAACATTCTTCATACATTTTGAACATTAGTTTTTTTGTTATGGGGTCAAGGTCTTCATGCTGCCGAGATGTTGGCCTCCATACTTTCCCTTGTGTCGATTAAAAACCACTTTTATACTTAAAGCCCCACTGCAAAGTTTGAATGAATGAATGCTTGTTTTACTTACTAAATATTGCTTATTTTCAGAGCATTGATTTCTGATCAGAAATCATCATATCCTCTCTCTTGATATCTCGGCTAGCTTTTTATCATACTCTTTTCTAAATTGCAATTCATGTACATAAGATTAATTGGTTTGGTATGTACATTTTTTATAACTATTTTCATGCGAAACCTCTCGGCATACGGGTGCCCTCCTCCCTTCCCCGTACACTATCCTGTATTATTAGGATGTAATAAGAGATCTGGGCAAGCATAGCGAGCTTTTATATCCTTAACAATTGGATTTCGTGGATGGTATTTCATTGCATGAAGCTAGGCAATGTATGATTAATCAGACTAATACATTTTTCTTATTATTACTGTGAATGGAAATTAACCAATGTTATCACCCATTCAGTTTGTTACAAAATGGAATTAGTGTAACTTTGCAATTCTAGAACACTGTTGCATTAACATCACTCCAATGATAAATTTTTCCTAAAACTTCACACACACACTACCCATTTTATATAGGACTGCTTAAACAAAATAAACCAAATTGTGAAAGATACATTTGAGAACAAAAACGTTACTTTATGACTTACCCGAAGGCAAACTAAGTGAAGACCAAATGTCTCTTGAAGCTTCCTCAGGTCTCAATGGTGGGCAGTTTATGACAGGGTAACTAGTATTGGCACAAGTGACAGGCCCTAGACCATTGCTTCTACCCGCAACAGCAATGAATACAATAGGGATAGCCATGCCTTCATACTGTAAAAAAATAAATAAAAAATAAATATTTAAAATAAAATAAATAAATAAATAAATTCAGTTCAGTGTGATCAAGACTGTAAAAGCACAACTATTGTTGACACATTCACAAATTTATCAGTCTTATGACTCACCCGGGCAATTATGGCCAACGTTTCTTCCGTTCCCTTGTGAGCCGAGGTGACACGGAGTTCACAGGGCACTCCAAGCTTCCTGCAGTGATCTCTGATCTTTTCGCAATGTCCAGCATCAGACGGGGAACCCATAAGCACTACAACCTACAAAGGGGAAAAAACGGGTTGGGGGGGAGACACTAAATTATGATTTTTCTCAAAAGCTAAGCATTCAGACATCATGGCTATCAACTAACATTTTAAATACAGAGAAAAATGGGATGGAATGCTATATTATCCAAAGTTCAGGAAAGTCACCAAATGTATCCAACTGGCTAACACTATTTTGGTACGACCTTCTCTTGCAAGGACATAAAATGAAAGTAATTTCAAGTCGGAATACAAGGGCATCTAAGGCCTCTCTACTGGTTTTGACTAAAACCCACCCACCAATGTTCACAATCTTTATGTGCAGCACCAATGACAGTTGAAACATATGCTGGATCCAGGTTTTTCTGACCTCTGAAAAATTAAAACTGCCACACTCCCAGATCAGTTTTCATGATTAAAACATTCTCTATTTACATTACTAGATCATTTAAAAGTATTTATACTTTATTTGAAAACATGACTAATATAAAAAAAATACTGTCAAAGACATATTTACATGAACTCTAGCCTTACCAGGCCTCGAGGAGTGGGTATGAAGGAATCCAGCTTGTCAGCAACCCACTGGAAATTACGTTTCACCTGATTCAGTCCTTCTTCAGTTACTTTCTCCAAGTTCCGGTACACCTAGCAAAGAATCAGTTGTACACAATGAATATTCATCAATCATTTCTACTGACTAATGCTTAAGCACAAGGATTATACCAGTGTACTGTAATTCTTTGAGATTTACCAAGGATATCATCCATATATGTATTACACTGCACAATGTTGGCAAAAACCATCCCTGCAGAGCAAAGCAAGACATTATTGGTCACCTGAAATGGAAAAGTCTAGATTTATTTACCTGCTTGTCCTTCATGAGCCTTTTATCTCCAGATGGCCACAACCTCCATGAATCAGAGTCAATCGTGTCAGAAACTAGGATCTCCTCTGGCATTTAGAAAAAAAAATTGTACAAATTAAGCTGTAAATGTATAATGCAAAGTTCATTTAACACTAAAGGTCTCCATACACCTAAAACTTATAAACTGATATCAAGCGCCCAGTATCTTATCAGGTAGCAAATAGAAAATTAAAATATAAATCTCAAAATACAGGCTTTTATTTTATTTTTAGGGTTAAAAATATTTACTACAATTTGGAAAACTATAACCACAGTGAAAAGCACATATAAATGTGGTCATACTCACTGGTTTCACTGTCTATACCAAATTCAATTTTCATATCAATAAGAGCACAGTCCAGAGCTGCCCAAGCTCTCTCCAAAATTTCAAAGACAGCAACAGTTGTTTTTGCCATGATGTCGTACTCATTGCGGCCAATGACAACTCCTCCAACATTCAAGCGTGTTTCCAAGATCTGTTCCTCACTCCACTGGGGGTCATGGTTCTCATCATCCTGACAAAAAACTTGACATTAAAATCTATGTTTAGTGACAAAAGTAATTTTAGCTTTAAATTATCCTAATAGCAATCAATATATTTATGAAAGAACATCCCTTTTCCACCTCAAATCTGATAGAAATGCCCAATCTCAACTTCAAAACTTTGTGAAAACTAATCCATTAACTCATCTCCAAAACCTTGATTAAAGAACTTTCATCATCATAACTTCAACCCGAGACTTATCCTCCCTTATCATAGCAACTTTAAAAACTAAAAAATTCCTTGGTAAACAGGTCTCACCTTGTGATTTCCATGTCTGAGCAAGAGCCCAGCTGGCAAAAGGCCAGTTTCATCCGATGCCAAACTCACCTTGTAAAAGGTCTCCATCTTGGGTGGTGTGAACCTGTACCCTTCATTGACACCTGTGTGGCGCCTGAGGAAGGATCCTGTGGCCACCCTTCTAGTGACCCACTCCAAGGGGATCATGTGGCACCTGCGAGATTTGTAGCTGGTTTCTCCACAAAGTTGTACAAAAGAGGTTTTTATACCTGGGGAAGTCGAATGATTTTAGGGTATGAATTTAAAATTAAAGCCAAAGGCAAAACACTGAAAGTTATGAGGCCATTCAGGCTGAAGGGAAAATTGAGGTAAAAGGTTTTCAAGGTATAAGAATGAAAACATGTTCTGTTGCACAATGAAATATTTGTTATGAGAGGGTGGAAAGCAAGATGGAAGAATGAGAATATGAATGGAGGTACAGTAAAGTGAACGAAATGGGTTGCAGCTACGTTACGAACGGACGCTGCAAAGAAACTTGCATAATGCCTATACAGTGCCCAGTATGGGGGTGCATTGGTGGCACTCACCCCCTACAAGGTTATTGATCTCAGGTAACTGAACAGATGACATTTTGATGATGCTGAAAAATCAAAATAACCTTCTGTGTGAGGTCTCATGTCATGAATATTCAATGAAATGGGGAGATTTGGTTTGAGACGTGCCAAAAAGGTCTCCTGCAATATGAATTCAATAATTCATGTGACTCGAAACATTCCAACGAATGAATTTGACTCGAAACATTCCAACGAATGAATTTTGACTCGAAACATTCCAACGAATAAATTTTGACTCGAAACATTCCAACGAATAAATTTTGACTCGAAACATTCCAACGAATAAATTTTGACTCAAAACATTCCAACGAATAAATTTTGACTCAAAACATTCCAACGAATAAATTTTGACTCAAAACATTCCAAACGAATAAATTTTGACTCGAAACATTCCAACGAATAAATTTTGACTCGAAACATTCCAACGAATAAATTTTGACTCGAAACATTCCAACGAATAAATTTTGACTCGAAACATTCCAACGAATAAATTTTGACTCAAAACATTCCAACGAATAAATTTTGACTCAAACATTCCAACGAATAAATTTTGACTCGAAACATTCCAACGAATAAAATTTTGACTCGAAACATTCCAACGAATAAATTTTGACTCGAAAAATTCCAACGAATAAATTTTGACTCTAAAAATTCCAACGAATAATTTTGACTAATAAATTTGACCTCATAACAATGTAAATGAATAAATTTTGACAGCTTAGAAATGGTAAATGAATAACTTTTGACTCTAAAAATGTAAATGAATATATTTTGACTCTAAAAATGTCATGAATTATTTTGACTCAAAAATTTCAATGAATATATTGTGACTTCGTACAAATGTAAATGAATATTTTTTGACTCTAAAAATGTAAATGAATATATTTTGACTCTAAAAATGTAAATGAATATATTTTGACTCTAAAAATGTAAATGAATATATTTTAATCAAAATGTAATGAATATTTTTGTCTAAAAATGTAAATGATATATTTTGACTCTAAAAAATGTAAACGAATATATTTTGACTAAAATTTAAATGAATAAATTGACGAAATAAATTTTGACTAAAATTTAAAATTGAAAATTTTGACTAAACATGTTTTAAATGAATAAATATTTACTCTAAAATTTTAAATGAATAAGTTTTGACTCTAAATATGAATAAATTGACTCTAAAAATGAATAAATTTTGACACTAAAAATGAATAAATTTTTACACTAAAAATGAATAAATTTTGACACTAAAAATTTGATTGAATAAATTTTGACTGAAAATTTAAATGAATAAATGTTGACTGAAAATTTAAAAGGATAAATGTTGACTAAAAATTCAAAAGGATAAATTTTGACTTAAAATTTAAAAGGATAATTTTGACTAAAATTTAAAAAGATAAATTTTGACTAAAATTATTTAAAGTGTAAATTTTTACTGTAAAATTGAGCATGAATTTTTAACTTGGAAAAGCAGACCATGATAAGTATCAAAGTGGGATTTAAAACATTTGCTCCTGCTTACCCGCCAGCTGGAGGAAGCTGAACACCTTGGCATTGGTGGCATTGGATATGGCAGCCTTGCCTTCAAGGTCGTGAGCCCTTGCCCCATCTCCGGCGGTGATGCGGTCCTTGTTCAGTACCAAGACGTGGGCTGGATCGCCGACGATGGCGTGAACGACTTTCGTCTTTCCTTCGATGATGGCCTCACCCTTGTTGGGCTCGGAAAAGGTAACAGTCACCCTGCTCGGTTCTGTCGGAGACGAAAACACTTTTAAAATGTGATCAATCACCATTGAGAGAGATAATATGGGCTATCTGGTAACATTCTGGAAATTATGATGCTCTGGTGACATTATGAAATTTTGAAAATCCATAAATACCAACACTTTCTCCGCGTCTTAAAAGTCAAATTGTAAAACCTTTGCGAAAACGACTTGATACAAAATGTGAGTAATTCCTCTCACAACCATTTTATTTAATAATGTTTTAGTGTATTCACTTGTTTCCGTGCTATCTGTCTCTTATTATAGTTATTAGTGTCTGTCTCATAAGAAATTATCGATTTATTTCCACTGCGTATTGCCGTCTGTCAGGTAATCAACAGACAGGAAATATGTTATTGTATTTGTATTCATGTGAAAACCAAATATATTTGCATGCCCATATATTTTGTAAAATATGTACGTCTATATTGCATGACATAATAAGGGTGAAAGAACCACATCTAATCGAGAATGACACTCTTAACATTATTTTATCTGATTTTGTTTTGTTCTAATACGTAGTGGTGCGATTAGCACCGAAAAGATGGTTTTACACAAAGACGGAGTTTTGTTACACAAACGTCAGTAGACGTTTTAGTATCGCAGTATAATTAGTTTTAGTTATGATAATCCATTTGTCCTTATATATATGAAATTGCTCTTGGTGAGTGTAATGCGCATATCAAGTATGGTAAGAGTTGAAGGTGTTATTAGGTCTTGTTGTGCCTCTCGCCAGAGAAGCCATTAGGAGAGGTCAAGAGGAGGGGAAAGGAAGGGTATAATATAGTAGTTCGCACCTCTGATCGCTCATTTGCGTGCCCCTCTAGTGTGTGTGTATGCCTATGTGCGTAGTACACTGTATGGGCGTGACATCGCCCAAAATTGTATTGAGACCAATTAATTCACTACATTTAATAAATATGTTAAAGTTGCACACGATTATATTTGGAATTTTTTTGACAACGAACTTGATAATTATTGTAAAGTTTTTTATGTTCATAAAAACCTTGTCAGTCAGTTCTGCATCCGTGGTAATTGTATAACTTGTCTCTTTTCCCCAACAAACCCAGAACCAGAATGCGGGACGGAACGAACAGCCTCTTGGCTCAGCTTTTGAGGTGACCTGTCATCTAGTGTTGTGTAGTGATGTGAAAGTGGATTTAGAAGCCCCGATTCTTTGAATTTTGTCGTAATTTGTTTAATTTGAGTGCCATTGAGTTATAATTCCCATTGCGTGATTAATTTTATTTGTCACTTATATGTTACTACTCTTTGATATGTTTAAGTTTTAGTTATTACATTAATTTTAACTGTAAAATTATCTAATGCGTTTCAATATCCCTCGATTTTATTTAATTTTTCCTGCTTCAGTTTTATGGGTGGTGAATACAAATTGATCTGATAAACCTTAATTGTGTTCATACTTTAAGGTTATGCAAATAACTTAGAAACGAGATAACACAGCGGTCCTCTAAGGTCTGAAAATCAACCCGTGAGTACTCGCAACATTTTGAGAGAGAGAGAGAGAGAGAGAGAGAGAGAGAGAGAGAGAGAGAGAGAGAGAGAGAGAGAGAGAGAGAGAGAGAGAGAGAGAGAGAGAGAGACGCGTACCTCTTGTCGTATCTCGTATAGCGATTTATGATCCGAGTTCATGTCTACAAGGACTGCTCAGAAGTGAAAGTACTTAATTGTGGCACTATTCATTAATGATATTGGTGTGTCATCCTCGTTAATAATTAACTGGGATGAGAGATATCTCCCGTAATTTAAAAACCGCAAAGGGAGTTTTGTGGAGTTTTTACGTAAGGCTTTTAGCGGTTTTTGACCAAGTAACAACGTTAAGCATATACAATCCGCTAAGTCCATCTTTTCCGCCACACAAACTGGTCTAGGAGCTGATGCGACACACAAACTGGTCTAGGAGCAGATGCGACATCAGTTTGATCAACGACCATTCAGCCATATAATGCACTTATAATAATGCTGATAGGTTGATACAAGAATGATATTAAGAGGAAACAAGATGAAAATGATCCCCGTAATAACAAAGAATAAAGGAAACCAATACAAAAAATGGCAAATATGAGATTTAAAAACAAACGTGACTGTTTACGCAAGTATAGGGTAATAATAATGCCTTGCATAGATCCATATCAATGCTGCCTCGCACTCACAACATCGAAGGTTACATCAGCCTATGTTACGCACAAAAAGATCACATGTTCTAGCGAATATAGCCCGTATTCCCCTGGATGTCATCTTGAATGACAAGATGGCATGATAGATGGACGGACCAGGTGGTGACCTAGTCATGTAAGCAAAGTTATCAGTCGAATGCATTATGCAGTACAGTAACTGGGAAATGCAAGCTAGTTTTAACAACTCAAAGTACTAAGAGTTCCTGTCTGTGCCAGCACATAACTTTTAACATAGCCGGTAAAATGATACAGTTTGGGTCTTTAATATGGGAAAAAATATCAATGTTATAGAAAGAGTTACTAAAAAATATATAATTTTGTTTTTCGAACTAATTACGAGATAACTATCTCTTAGTACTGAGAAACTGTCCAAGGTACATATAAAAAAAAACAAATTTTAATTTAAGGCAAATTCAAAGCAAGTATTAATAATTTAATTATAATATACAATGCATTAACTTTCTCTAGGCCCTCGCCCTAATCCATCCTGGCCATGACACGTCGACAACCGGGCACTTCATACAATATTTGGTTAAGGTCACTGCTCTAAACCCGTTGGCCCATTGTGGCCTTGGGATTGGGTGAGGGTTTGTAAAGGTAAAGAAAGGAAGGGGTTTGATATAGGTAAAGTAAGGGGGGTCGGGAGGAGAGAGTCCATGGGTGTTTGGTAGGGTTACATAGGTTGTGGTTGTTGGGACGTCCAAACCTGTTGTATCGTAGGTTTCTCTTTGGGTTGGAAGTTAGTTTTGGAATTAGTATTCTGTACTGAAGTCTAATAAGGCGAGGTTTTGGTCATGTATTATTCATGTTATTTTGGTTAAGATGAGACTAAAATTAAAATCTAAACTGATATGATTAAGCCTTAAGGGCGAAGATGAAGCTAATTACTTGGTTAAAAAAAAAAGGTTAAAATGGTCGGTAGGCTTCCGAGAGAGAATGATATGGCTGCATTTATTCGTTAGTTTTTGGAGGGTGATGTATTGGCTTTGTATTTGGAATTAAAAGATGGGTAGATCTATATAGTGACAAGATGGAGCTTTTGTAGCATTTAGGAAATTAACTCTATTCAAGGTGGATGGGGGAGCAGATAGATAATGTTGCAAAAAGGTTGACAGGGTTACCTGGACTGGAACGCAAAGTGAGGTTATCATTTGTGAATAGCACGCCTAGTCAAGTCAGTGCATCACTGCAGTGGCTACCAGGAATTTAGAGAATGACAATAAGTTTAATTATTAATAGAGCGAGAATATTGATTTCCAATACATTCAGTGATCTGGCTGGTGTTAGTAAATCTAGGCCCAAGTCTGTTAAGAGTATAGCAATAGTTGGGGAAGAGGGCGGGGGTGGGGGGTGGGTTTGCCAAGAGAGTTCGTTAGGCGAAGTTTTGATGAATTCAAGGGTTCGTGTTATGGGTGTGGAGGCCCAAACATGCCGCATTATTGTATGGGCCGAAAACCAAGTGTTTGCTTCCCGGAATCCAGTGTAATGTGGTGGGTCGTACTTTAACTCCATGCGATTCTGGGAAACGAGAAACTGGGGAGTGATGAGCCAACATCTTTCCCCCCTCAGAAGTGTAAGGGCTCCCCATTCGAGGTTACCATTTGTTAAACTGGAGATGAATAGGTATCCTGTGGTGGGCTTGCAAGACAAGAGGTTGTTCCATTAATTTTTGGTTCACATTTAGTGGATAAAGTGAGTGAGGGAAGGGTCATAACTGCATTTGACGGGAGCGAAATCTTTTGTAAAGTTGAAAAATATGTAAAATTGAATATTGATGATGTTACAATTGCTGTAACTACTTTAGTGACTGAGAAACTAATTGACAATACTGAATTCATTTGCGCACGAATGCTAACATTTTGGCGGCGCGGCGTTACAGTGGCCGAGGGCAATTAAAGTCCTGCTTGGTAGGGCGAGATCTTCCGTGAATAAGTGTTTGGTGGGAGTCAAATGGACAGTAGAGGGGTTCGTCAAAGAGGGAAATAAAGTAGATTTGACGAATAAGATTAATTATGATAATGGATGAGATGAACGGAAGAGAAGGGAGTTTGAGAAAGTAGATAGATGGACGGAAGAGGGTATTATGCTCCCCTGGGACAAGCGGATTGAGGATGGGTCTTGCCCTTAACGGATGTTGAGGAACCCTCTTACGGGACGATAATGACATATATCTTAGTTTTTAATCATAAGATCATGGGGGCATGTAGTCTTTGGGGACTGGGTGGGCGTTTGCAAAGGTCAAGATGGGAAGGGGTTAGTACTAAAGGAGAAGGAAGTGTGGTCGGAAGGAGATAGTCCTTGGCGGCTTTACTGTAGTGAATTGAGTGATACAAAGGTTGTGGTTGTTGGGAAATCCCAGTCTGTTGTTTCACTGGTTGCTCTCTTAAGGATTTAGTTTAATTTGCAATTAGTGGGTCCCTGTACTACTGACATCTAAGAAAGTATGGTTTTGGTTGTGCATTTTTATTTTATTTTGAACTACCTATAGTCCCACACCCACTACGGAAGATCGGTCGGTCTCTCTCTCTCTCTTCTCTCTCTCTCTCTCTCTCGTAGAAATACACTGCCAAACCGAAGGAAAACTAAACTATTTACTCTTCCCGTGAACGTGCAGCCATCTTCTTATATTATGTAGTCTCACAGCCAGTAAGGCTCGAGCTTTAAACCAGTCGTTTGGCGCTTGTCAAGCATTTTATAACTTTCAGTATAGAGAACATGGTTGTCAGCCTATATTTCCCCCGGAGTGAGTCTATGTTCCCCCCGGAGGGAGCCATGTGGCTTGTATATGTGCATAATACGGTCACCTGACCCAAGGTCTATAGAATACCAGGTCAACCCACCAGTGACCCAAAACGTATCATTTCCTCTGCGAAGGTATATTTCCATGTATACTGTTGCGGTAGCGACTGCAGCAAAACTATACTAAAATAATTAAAATTGGTGTTTCCATGAATGCTTTTACCACACACACGGAAACAGGAATGCTGGCACCATGGAATTTTAACGCTACCGCACCTTATACATGGAAACAGATTAAGTTGGCGGTAATATTTGATCAGTTTAAATCAAGCAAATTATCTTTGAATGCAAATAAAACAAAATCCATGCTTTTCCGTGATCCAGGATGATTAAGTTAACCCAATCAATATTTTAAAAAATTATGTTTCCATTGAATTTTTACATCAATTTAATTCTACAATCACCCATTGAACCTAATATAGGGCTCGCGGAACATAGGGTTTTATAACTATATGTGTTGGGAACATCATGTAACACTATATTCGTTTTTTTTCCATCTGTCCACCGGCCTGTGGTGTTTGCGTATGGTAACACTGAGTCCCGGGCTTTAGATAGTTACATTCAGCTGACATTCAACAATAACAACAATATCCTATTTCGAAAAAAATTATTAAAATACTTTATAGTTGCAAATGTACACCCAAATATCCTTTTATTTACCTAAAACTTACACATAGCATTACTATCTAAAGCCCGGGACGCAGTGTTATCATACGCAAACACCACAAGCGGGTGGACAGATATAAAAAAAACCGAGTATAGTTCCCATTAACTCAGGTTGTGTTAAGGCCTGTCCACACTAGGAAACATTGTTTGTAAACAAAGTTTGCTTGTTTGCAAACAGTTTGCAAACCGCGCTTAAACATTTTGCAAACAGCTGGAAAACATTTTGCAAACGGCTCGAAAACATTGTTCGCAAACAATGTTTCCTAGTGTGGACAGGCCTTTATACTCATCGTAAATGCAAGTTAAAACACAGATGCATTAGCATGTGACGTTGTAGGCAAACTGCGCATTTAGAGAGAGAGAGAGAGAGAGAGAGAGAGAGAGAGAGAGAGAGAGAGAGAGAGAGAGAGAGAGAGAGAGAGAGAGAGAGAGAGAGAGAGAGAGAGAGAGAGAGAGAAGCATATTAAGTCAACAGTTTAAAATACAATACAATGGTAATGGTCATTAAATTGCTTTTAATGGATTAACCAAGATTTACCCACTAAAATAAAAGTTATCCAGCACTAAATCCCATTGAGAGAGAGAGAGAGAGAGGATAGAGAGAAGGAGAGAGGGACGGAAGGGAGGGAGATAGAGGAGAGACCGAGAGAGAAGCAGAGAGAGAAGAGACTACAATACCGAGCGAGAGAGAGAGACTACAATCCCGTAATTCCTGGAGTATTCACCTCGGTAGTCTACTTAAATCATAAAAATGTCTGCGTGACCAAAATTGTCTAGCTTACAGGACGAGAAGTAAGAAGCGGCAGATGGTGAGGTTTTAGAAAACAACATGAAGGATGGATTATTCGGGAGGGCTTAATATGTAAAATTAACTTTGTGTGACTAACCCGTAATGTCTCACAATTACACATTTTCATTGCGATAGTTGAATTATTGTAAACAAGATCCTCCGGGTAATTTGCATATTCTAAAACAATCTGTTAGTATTAGCATATTCTAAAACAATCTGTTAGTATTTGCATAATCTAAATAAATCAATCAATCAGTAAAGAAATATGGAAGGCCTAAAACCACCTAATTTTGTAGTATTGAAAAAGTAAAAGCACAAGCTACCAGTAGATGTAAACAAAAACCAAATGATCACTGCTTTTGAAAAGGCCTTAATACAACATAGCGTATACGAAAGAAATTAATTTAAATATTTAGCAAAATTTTTTAAACCAAAATCCTACTCACCAAAACTAAGTACTGTCCAGTTCTCAAAAAAGACAAAAAATCCTAATAGATATAAAAACTTAACCAAGCAGCTTAGAGTATATATACTATAATAATAGTGTATAGACAACAGTAGTAGTTAGCGGAGAACATAGTACGGGCTGCTTATTTATTCGTACATGAACCGATAGTCTCCACAGAGAACTAATAGACCGACTGATTTAAATGTTTTGTTGAAAAGTTCATTAGAATAGTTTTTTTTTTTTTTATTAAGGTTGATGAGTTGTGATGTACTTAAAATCACATGTATACATACATAACATTGGCTATCTAAATAAAGTTCCCACGTCACTCAAAAACCAACCCCTCAAGATTCGAGATATTACATAAGCTAAAGACAGCAGGCTATTGTCAGTAAAGTGCTTAATGGCATTTTCAACGCACTGCCATTTCAAACGCAATGCCGATTATGATTTAAAACACCAAATTTGCGCCACTTTCCTTCAATTTCGAGCTTCCTAGCCATATTTTGAGTGTCTTTCCTAATATAAAGGCTTCTGAACTATCGTCTGCTTAAACCCACAGAATTGGAACAGATGCTAGTTTGACATTTGACAGATACCTAGTTTACACAAGACATGAAATTGTGCAATTCTGTCCTAATTGGCAACCGAAACTGAAGTTGGTCAAGACTGCGAGTTCGTCATTAGGCATAGGCCTAACAATACCGAGGAATAAATTCCTTTCAGTGTTTACCAATATGGCCTTTTCCCCAATATCACCATAATAATTCCCAAAGAATGTATTCGGTCCATACACTTAAGTTATGCTTAACAAGCATTGCAGCAATGAACTATAAAATAATTGCACTCATTAAAAAAACGGTGAACGTATCTTACGAAGAATTTTTAAACCCGACAACAGCATATATAAGTGGAATGGCGAAATAAATTAAAGGCTGTAAAGAAACTCACGTGCCATGGTGGAGTAAAACCAAGGTAGAAACAGCGGGTGGAGGAGGGATGAGCTGCGGCTTCCTCAACTCCTAGCCTGTCCTAGCTGACTGGACGTCCACCCAGAAGAGCGGTTTTGACCACGATTCTTACCCTTTTGCATTACGTAAAGTAATAATTACGTTTCGACCTTAATGACATCAGTTGAAAGGACTAAACTAAACGTGCATATTAGAAAGCATGATGGATAAAGAATGATACTAATTTACTTAAGTATTTATGATCCCACATGCTTCCTTCAAGTGGTTACGAGACCACGCCCCCTGCAAACGCCGGCTGTGAGTTGCCAGGTAATGATTTCTAAATCCCCATATCTTATCAGTCATTCATCACGTCGTTTATTCTTGACTTTACATAAAAACATAAAAATGATACAACAACGATGTTCATTTCCCATGATTTTGCACCTGGGAAGCTATTCGTGAATGTTATACTGTAAACGAACTTGGATAGCAAGAGCTGTTCGTGTGGCAATCTACTCGTGTAAGAAGCATGGGTGCCAACAGGAACTGATTTGAGATAGAACTAATTATATTAATTCTAAGTCATCATTAATAACATTTTAGTATTTCGGAATCTTAAAGGAAAAGACTTGGACTATTTATCTTAAAGAGTAGTCGACACTTTTTAACCTTTTAGTTTCTTAACAAGTTCAAAATTGAATGCAAAAAATTGTGAGTTCTAGCTTGCTTCTAGGCTGCAAACGACTGCTGGTTTGCGATTATCTACAACGGCCGGTGATAATGATAAACAGCCGCAAACAAATGTAAAATCCACGCTTTGCACTGACTCTCTCTCTCTCTCTCTCTCTCTCTCTCTGATCTTGCTACCTATTCAACAAGTAATAATCAGCTACCAAGAAATCCGAAAGTGCGCCAGCTTTAGTCTCCCCTCTAGTAAATATCAGTAGTTTATTTAAAATCAATTAGTATCAGAATTATGAACAAGAATATATAAATAACTTAAGTAACTTTAACAATACAGGGGTTGATTCCGGAGCACGCTGACCTCCCGGTTCCCAGGAAGTCTTATGGGAAACGATTCCAATTATTCATTTCTTCTGCTCAGTTACAGAATTTGGTATTTCTAAGTAACAACTCCTCACGGACTCCAAGGAACGGTCTTGCGAATACGAAAGCCACTAGGAAGGGGGTTGGGGTTCAGATGGATTTCGCCGTGTTTAGTACTAGCCCTTGAGGGGTTAATTACAGCGACCGACAAAAAAATAACAGGAAATTATTAATGAACAATCAAAATACTATAGAAATAGTCAATATCCAAGCAAACGCCCGACGCGGAGCAATAACTAAGATATCCGTTTAGATAATGTATACAGTACACGATGGGTCTATTCCAGCTCTAATAAATATATCTGAAAACGACAGGTATATGTATGTATGAGAGACATCTTTCTCGTAGTCATGACATCATGATTTCTTCATATTTGCTCTTGGCTCTCAACGTTAATTTGGACGATGGAAGAATCGTAGAAGAGAAGAGGCGTATCACAGAAAAAGCGAAGAAGAGGATGATTTCCAGGGAATTTGAATCCTCGGTCAGAAACTGCAGGAATTTTAAGGTATCTTCTTTGAGAGTGAGCCCGTGGGATTGGAACGCTGTCATCAGTGCACATCACGTGGCGCACTGTATGTAGTTAAGTTTTATGTTATGCCAATATTTATGTTGCCTGCCAAGGGCTATAGATATTTCCTACTGACATTGTATAGAATGGTAAACGTCAATTTTATAAAGTTAATATGACTAAAATCAAGGTCCTTAGAATACCATATATACCTTGACTGAAATGTTATGAAGATATATACACTTGCGTCGGGACATATGCCTATTTACATGCAACACTCATGGCTGATCACCCTGGTACACTCATCTTCCTAATGCATAAAAGCAAACACACAGGATATCGCATAAAACCATGACATTCCAGTCATATTATAACTTCCTGAAATGGACGTTCACTGTTGACCAGGGCTGCCATTCGTACGATAATTATCGTACATGTACGATTAAACAGCCTCTGGTACGATGTACGATACCAGATCCAACTATCGTACATTTTATACGATAATTCTGGCATTTGTTTATTTTCAGATGATTAAAAAGCATTTTTTCAAGATTAAATGTTTCTAATTGAAAATTATGAAAAATGTAAAGTGACGATTTCCCTTGGGATATGTAGATAATTGTGTTTTGAGATTATTGAGATAGGTAGGTTAATTGTATTGGTACCGTATGTATTTTCTTCACCCTCTACTCAATTACCAATTGCCGGGAGGTCATCTTATCGCTGACCCCTTTTAAGAGAGACATGAGACCATATTCTCTCTCTCTCTCTCTCTCTCTCTCCGTGGAACGAGGCAATTATGCTGATATTGTAAACATCCGATCCAAATGATCTGAGTGGGGATAATTTTGTTGTGTACGGTCAGTCTTTCCCTCTCGAATCCTGAATGCGAGATTGTTCAGTAAGATCATTATTTTTAAGACAAAAATAAGAAATAGTTTAAATACACAAACTGTTAATGGTGCTTTATTGGCCTCTGAGTGTATGAAAAACCAGGAGTCCTGCGTTATGTTTACGCCATCCAAAGGCATGCTTTGACGTAGGGTGACCAGGCATCCTCCTTTCTCCGTAACCTTAAGGAGGACGTAAATTTGCCCCCCTTTCTTGGGAGGCGAGAAATAAAAAAAATAATAAACAAGGTATCTTAAGAGGTATATATATATATATGTATGTATGTATGTATATAAACGATGCTGACGAAACTGAGGCTAAGGTCAGCAGACAGTTAGATAGAACACGAACTGTTTAGGTCCACCATCGGAAGTCCACAGTTGTCAGATCAGCGAGATATATCCATTCGGCCACTGCCATTCAGTCTTGATGGCAGGTAGCAAACGGTTTTTACTTTGGTAGTAATATTAAATCCAGCTTTGACAAGCTAAATTTCAACTGAAAAATAAGCTTGTTTTCCCCCCCTAGCCCTCAGAGGTTGCGTTGGAAATGCAAGAAATAAACCTCCATGCAATCAAGCTGAGAACACAAAATGGGTTTTATATGTAGTACAGGAATTTCAGTAAAATCAATTTTTTGTGTGTGTTAGCAGTAACAGTTACTGTCTATCTATGCAGCTCTACTCTCTCTCTCCTCCGTCCTCTCTCGCCCCGGAAAAGGGTGCTCCAATGTCGTCCGATCTGGCTTCCTCTCTCTCTCGCTACTCTCTCTCTCTCCTCTCTCTCTTTATATTATATATATATATATAGATATTCATATATATATAATAGAATATATATATATACATATACAGATACATACAAACATGTGAGGTGTCTCCTTTTTGGAAATTTAGAAATGGCCACCCTACTTAAACGTTTAAAAAACAGAGTTCACGGCTGTATGATAACGTAGCCTATAGTAAAAACTTTAACTATAATTTTGGTAAAAGAACATTTTCTTTAATTTGGTTTATTGTTTTGCTATGCACAATGTATGAGTAGGGTTTCAGTTTCATATATTTATTCTCGTAAAATGTCACATTGTTTTTTTATAATGAGACAGTAGAGTTTGATTCATATTATTTTTGCCTTATCATAATAAATGTATAAAAGTTATACATGTATTTATTTTGATACCAAGAAATGTTGATTACTGTAGAGCATAGTATAATGATAAAAGATACGATAATTTTTCACATGCATACGATATATTTTACGATAATTTTGGGGAAAAAACGATAATTTTGAACCATCTGTACGATAAGTTGGCAATGAAAATCTGGCAGCCCTGCTGTTGACCATCTTAGGTACAAAGTCAGTAGGAAACATGGCTACGGCCTGACAGGCAAAATAAATAATGGCATAAATATAAACATAACTGTAACCAAACTAACTACATGCGTGACAAAATTCCATCTGCTTTTCACTATTTGAACCATATAAAGAATGTATTTCATAAAATGCTTTTTAAATTTCGTGAACTTCCTTTAAGAAAATCGTATAATATATATATATATATATATATATATATATATATATATATATATATATATATATATATACAAATCTTTTAAACATCATCACGTGGGTTACTTAGCAACCGCAAGGCTGACTTAGTCTTAGATTTCGGTAGACAGAATTGTTTAAATAGAAACATCTTCACTACTTTGTCTGCAAAATTCAATTTTCTCAGCGTCATGTTGAATTCAGCGTAAGATCGACTTCTTGGCCGAATTGTCCTCTCATTGTCATTCAAATCAGACGTTATAATATACATCAACCACTTGAAATTCCATAATTTGCTCTCATCCACACCAGTTTTTAAAAGGCTTCATATTCTCGTTTTCTTTCACGTTTATATTAAAAACTGCATTTTGCCTATACGGGGTTAGAATTCAATTATCTGTATTGAAAGCTTTTACATAGATTGCATCTATAAAGATGTGTGTGTGTGTGTATGCGCGCGCGTTTGCCGATTAAGGGGCTCACTGTTGCTACCTTAGCTTCAGAGGGCTTGAGTACCAACCGGTGAAGGGATGGCATTGATACCTCGGTCTAGGTCACCCTCGCAAAATTTAAGGAGAGAGAGAGAGAAAAAAAAAGTCCTTTGAAAGTATCCTTGCTGGAGAAACCAGTTTCTTGCGGTTTGGGTAACTGATATCAGAAGACGTCTGTCTCTATTGCCTTTGGTATACCTGACTACTCCATGGGAAACCGGCAAACCGCGCAACACCAGACAGAAGACAAACAGTCAGAGAGAGCAGTAGTCTGAGGCTTAGTGTGCAAATGCAAGAAAGAATATAGAATAAACAGTGCGAATTTGGCCCTGCCCTCTCTCTCTCTCCCAGACAATAAATAACGAGTAATAAATAGATCCAGGTCAAGGAAGGCACGAGATAAGCGCATTTTTTATTTGTTTCTTTTAATGCCAGAGTTCCTCTGTTGCACCTGGTTGTTAGTCGACTGTGATTTGCATCTAGAGAGGAAAAAAATGATCGTGCAAACGCATCATAATTAAACAAGTAAAAAAATACGCCACGGTCGATGAAACTCTCAGCTACAGACCGGTGATGGCCCTGTGAGGTTGGCAGCTATAGCGGTGCCAGACGCAAGATCATGACTAACTTTAATCTCACAATAAAATAAAAACTACTGACACTATAGGGCTGCAATTTGGTAGCTTTGATGACGGGAGGGTAGACGATCAACATACCAGTTTGCAGCCATCTAGCCTCGGTATTTAAGATCTGAGGGCGGATGGACAGACAAAAAGCCACCTCACTGGTTTTCTATTGCACAATACTAAAACTAGGCGGCCTCCATTAGGTCAGGAAACTGCCTGATTTTGTGTTCTTGGGGAGCTTCCCAGTTTTTTTTTTTTTTAACTATTAAGTAGGTAAAAGATAGATAACAGGCCAATTGCCATTTCTGAAGCCATCCTCTCTACACAGACGCAGATAGGCCTATTTTTTTTTATGATCGAAATAATGCCAAACTTTTGGTTTCAACTGGAATTAAAATATAACAGTCAGCATCTGAGGTTGTATCTATTTGCCTTTTAACTACAGAGAGGATGGGGAGTGAGGACTCAAGATACTATATGGCGAAGTATGGACTACATTCTCATAACTTGATAAAGCCTATCACCTACTTTAAAATTTACCTTCAGGTCACTATAATAAAACAGCCGATGAAAGTTGAAAAATATAACGTCTTCCATTCAGCTTCGCTCACAATTGCAGTGGTTGTCACGTAAAGCCACGACTTGCAAAGCGCTGATAGCAGCGCATGTCAGCAAGTTGCTTGCCAGTTGCATCATTGCAGTTTATGGAGAGTGATAGAAGCAGATCTGTCCTGAGACGAATGCTCACGCAAGCGCTGGTGATCAAGAAAGGTAACACCTATGTGTTTTTACCCTCTCCCCTCTGGAGGGATGGCTCCACAGAGTGTATAGACAGTTTGGTTCTTGCAAAGTCCTTTGGGATGAGGTTGCTTGGCCAATGCCCTCGTCTTGAAGGTCTCCTACCCACCACACTGGGCTCAGTGCCAGGTAGCTAATTGCTCACGCTGAAATTTGAATTTGTTTGGAATAATTTTCGAGAACTTATCACACACACACACACACACACACACACACACACATATACATATATATATATATATATATATATATATTATATATATATATATATACATACATACATACATATATACATACATACATTCATATTTAAGAATAGAATACGTGCAGGGAATATTATACTCACGCCGGTCACATGTTCGGGATGTCTGTCTTGTCTCGTTTGGTTTTTTGTCACTTTGTCCGTTGAGAGAGAGAGAGAGAGAGAGAGAGAGAGAGAGAGAGCCCGGTCCCGTATTTATTAATTCGAGCTTTTCGAGGTCGACCGGTTCAAGTCCACGGTGGTGGAGCCTGCAGCTGGCCGTGAAAGGCAATGGTTGGCCATTTTTACGCATTTATGCAATGCTTCATAGTCTATATTCACTACCAAAGTGTGCTTTAATGGTGTTCGGTACCAAGTTCTAAAAACCTGCCATTAATTCTCCTTACAAAAAACAGAACCTTCGCTATTTGAAGAATCGTATTTACTACTTAGTCCTAACTACAGTCGATATATTATGACCAAACATTACTTATTCGGGTGTTTAATCTCATAAAGTCCCTCTAGAAGTGAGGATGATTTGATTCGTGAAGCGACAGTTTTCTGGAAAACTATCTATGCGCATGGGAAAGTACCCATAGAAACCAACATATCCTAATTCTTGGAATTCGGACAGGTTGGCAATCCTGCCTAGCTTTCCTACCCCGCCCAAATGCCGTGCCCACGGCAACAGCCAACCGTGGGCACTTTCTCTGGAGTTGGCAATTATGAGGAATTACTAAAGAAAAGGAGATGCACCAGCTTTTTATCCCAACAGAAAACAATGACAAAAGTCTTAGAATTTTTTTTTTCTTTTTGTAGTTAATAATACCTGAAAGGCAGTTCGCTTCATTTGACAGTATTGCACGTACAACCTATTCATGGTCAAGGTTGTTTTGGGGCCCAAAGGAATGTAGTAACATGCTTGCATGATAATGATAAAATAATAATAATTCTAATCCTAGCTTGACAACAATGCTCGGCGAGTTCACCATAGAAAGAGCACGTGATCGCAGAAGGTCGGCTTAATCTACCGACTACAACTGCAGTGCAGTCTGATACAAAATACGGTTTCGTTCTTTGGATATCAATCCTCCGAAATGTGTTTCAAGGAGAAAGAAAGTAGACACCCAAATTCCGTGACCGCTACTGCCAGCAACAGGGTTCCGATAACCGACTGAGCAAGACCGCCGAGATAGTCTTGCTTTGAGATGGACAAGATGCCAAACCAAAATTACGTTGTTTATTCCAGGAGGACGGGAGTTGGGTGGGCGGTTGTTGGTTAATCAAGGGTTGGGGAGGGGTTGCTACTAATGGATTTATAATGACTTCTCTTAAATTAGCCGCACAGATTAAAGGTTTCGCAAAAATATATTTATTTCACTTGTCCTTTATCTTAAGAAACCTTTTTTTTTTCCAATACGCCATAATATTTTTGTAAGCGCTCAAAATTCTTGAGACACCTAAGAGCGCAGGAAAGCCTACTCTCTCTCTCTCTCTCTTCCATCATGGCACATAGAGAGAGATGTGATTTTCCCCCCATTTGAGGATTTCAGCATAGAATTCTTCTCAAGTGGTTCAAGTATTTGGATGATGTAAGTGACGTCACAAAAACATTTTGAAAAAACTGAATGTTCTGCTTTGTATCTTTATCTTAGCTGTTTTTTTTTAAATTATTAATGAACGCTTATACCTTTGGGAGAAGCCACAGAAGAAAAAATAATAGACTATTTCTTTACACTTATAACTAGTAGAACACACGATGAGTGAAGTTGTAAGTTTCAGATGTGCTACATTGCAAAAAGTAGTCTAAATGAAGTTTCCTAGTCCCTTCTCTCCCAGCTCCAAACTGATCATCAATCCTTAATCTACAGCCTCAGCTGTGCCAACCAGTTTTTGTAGCAACACCGTCTTATTACCATTCTTTTCAAGTTACCAAATAGGTTCTTATAACCTCTTAATTTTAACCTCTCTTTTTGTTACACTATAAGGTCCGCAACACATGCAAGGATGTTTGAGTACCATGCATATTTTCTTCGTAAAATATGAATATTTCATCCATACTCGATTCAAAGAAACCCCAAGGACAAATATTAAAATTTAGAGCATAAGGATACTTGCACTGAAGGGGAAGTTTTAATTTGATGTTGCATTTGCATACGTAATAAAAAAAAAACTGTAGTAACTTCAAGTCTATTACTGAGAAGACTTGCGAAATTTCACTAAACTTTAAATCTTGCTTTCATTAAAGACAAGTTTGAAGTCAGTGGTACTAATGGTGAAGCATTTTTTTTCTAACGGATATCAGCCTACCTGTGTCATAATGGCAATAACTTGTAAGAGAGAGAGAGAGAGAGAGAGAGAGAGAGAGAGAGAGAGAGAGAGAGAGAGAGATGTAGCTAATAATACATTTTATAATTTTATTATTTTCATATCTTACAAGATGATAAAGTTATATTCAACTGACAACTCGGGAAATAGGTAATTGCAGAGGACAATAGAAGCACAATGAAATTCCAAGAAGACGAACTTCTAGTGCTAACTACAACCTGTGCTCCAAGAGCACATAATTATGAATGGAAGAAAGGCCTGTATAATTGAAAATAATTGAAAATACTTCATTTATTGCATTTCAAGTTAATTGTTTCATTATCGTACATCGAACATGTTGGCAGTTGTTGAGAGAGAGAGAGAGAGAGAGAGAGAGAGAGAGAGAGAGAGAGAGAGAGAGAGGACGATAACTCCTAGAATCTTCCAAATATCAACCATAAGCGACAGGATTTCAAGTATTTGCTGTTTCTGACAAATTTCGTCAACACCTGCAGTAAACAAGTTTCGTCTTTGACAATTGTTTCAACACCTGCAGTAACCACGTTGCGTTGATGCCATAACGAGGCAAGACACCTCATTTGTTTGCAAACGATGCCAAGCAAGCGTCGTAGAAATCGAGGTCTTGCAGTAATCTGTCCCTGTTATCGTTGTTTGATATATTTCTAATTTGACAGAACTAGAAACCTTTGTTCTTCAGTTCACTCATCATCCTAGGGCAGGTGTCAGATGCTTTTGAACTCGGTTCACTCAGCATTATGAACGGGTCGTGATTGTCCGTACGTCATCGTTTGCTTACAAGGCCTCTAACCTACGGATCTGTCTACTCACTGTATATCTCAACCAGTACGAAGCAGCTTATACACATATCTAAGCATACGATAAACTGGTTCTTTTCTGTCCTACGGGCAACTGACCCTGACCGCCTCCTTACTCGTCCAAACTGGACACTTGAAGTCAGAATCACCGCAGAATGACCTACAGTGACCCGGTTCACGTTAATCTCGAATTCTCGATTAAACCTACTTCCTAAAGTAGGCCTACGGGCCGTTACTCATCCACGTCGGTACCTTCCCTGGTATTTTTCCACTCCAGCTGGTGAATAACGTTGTTGGCGACAAGTGTTTTCTACAAAATTGTACTGTTTTCTTTAATATCTTTGAAAAACAGTTTAAAAAATATTGAATGAGTGTATTTATAAAACTGCAACCATCGATTACACAAATTTATTTCAATTCATAAGTTGTCTCGAATCAACCAACAGATCTTCGCCTGATGACATACACCGCGTTTTAAGAAACTGTCTTTTTGTCACGTCAGAAAACTTATTCGATCACTAGTTCTTGAGCGCAGCTTCTCGGCTCAGATAAGGATAATGTAAATAATGTTGCAGGAAATATATTCAATATTTAAAGACTACCTTAACCGGCCACATAAATAAATGCGTAAACTACAACGAAAGTGGAAAAGACCCCCTTTGGAAAAGAAAACGAAAGCGCTGTACGTCTTAGAACGTGTTGCCAAATGAGGGTCTTTAATTCTCATGCATGAACCTGAAGCCACCTCTCACCCCGACCTCCCGGCTAGGGTACATGAGGCAGGATGGCAAGTCGTGGTTTACCCTGAGGTCTTTTAATGTCAAACCCTCCTGGTTTACCTCTTCAGTTTTCCTCATCACCTGTTTCTTTCAGGTATAACTGGTAACTCATGGGTAGTATACCCCAACCAGGAACCATGCCGAGGTCTACCAAGAACTACCACGATACCCTGCGGTGATGCACCGTGATGGTGGGTTGTTGTTGGCTCGGGACGGCCAGTTGGTTACTTCGGCTTTACGAGTAAACGCTGTCTCTGTCCGCCAAGGCCGTTTGGTGTATGAAATCCCGGTTTACGATAAACGCTTTAATGTCGAAGTATTCAAGTTCATCTTTCACGGCATTTATTGTTTCAGTTCCGTCCACAGGAAGCGTACACCATTGTGAATCGATTACGGCAGTGAAAATCAGGCGAAAGACCCCACGTCCACATTGACGTATAAATGCACTGGACATAAGGTAGTCCTGTCTCGACAGTGTTTTTAGCGAGTTGACCCGCGGCCACCACGCTGCCGAAAAGCCACAAAAAATGATGGATTATCCTCGTTAGTTTTACCCACTGTTATGTTTGCGTGAAAGATGCTATTTTTAAGGGATAAGTACATTTTCATACCTTCATAACGATCAGTTAACTTGTAGGCATCACCCGAGACTATTTGGAGTTCCTTTGCATACCGCTTGTTTCCTTTTAATAGTTTTAAAGTTATAGACACAAAACACGACCAACACAATGAGTGAGTGTAAGAGAGAACCCGAGCAGTGCTGTGTGGACAGGGTATCAAAAATGAGCCTGGTGGAAGATCGGATCCATGACCCACACCAACCCGAGGACCCAATTTTGCCAGCTCCCAGAAGGACTTGGGGATGTCCTGATAGCGGCGGCGGCGGAGAAAATGCTGTTGGCGGAGGATGGGGGAACATAGCAGGAGATCCTGATGAGGAACAACTGCGTGAAGCCTGCGGCGTGTTTGGGTGTGTCCTGGCTAAGGATACGCCTCCGGGCAGCGTGAACCTGGCGCAAGTGATCTATTTGGGACTCGTGGCACTGCAGCACAGGTAGGTCACGCTGTTATTTAATGTGCCAATGGAAGGGCATCTCTCTCTCTCTCTCTCTCTCTCTCTCTCTCTCTCTCTCTCTCGTAAACATTAGCAAGCCTTTGGTAGTGAGTTTTAGACCTTGGTGAGTATTACTGTTTCCAAATAGGCCTTTCCAACCACGCTGCCAAATATATATACTTCGCTGGAAACTACATTGTTTATTCCTTCTTATACATTGTTTATTCCTTCTTAAATCTTACACATGGGGCGCGATAACCAATCTTTGGGCATACTCACCAGCGCATATATATAGCGAGTCTAAAGGGATTTTTTGAACGAGACTGTAAGTACTATGACCTATAACAAAATCCCCAGAAAGTAAAATAAATAAAGAGAAAAAAATCGTTACTTGTAACAAGACGTTTTCGTAATTCTATTTGCCATTACCGAGCAAGATAGAAAGTAAGTTTATTTAAGACTGGGAGTCCAGCAATTTTTTTTTTCCATCGCGTCTTCCATAGCTTTGTTTCAGAGGGTATATATCACACCAATAATAAAATTACTACAAATACAAATTGTCACACACACACACACACACTTTTACAGGTAAACCCAATCACATTATTATGAGTCTCAACAAAAATACGTGAAAAATGAAATTCCGATAATCACCCATCCATCCATAATAATCAGTTACAATCAAATCTCACTGTCCAAAGCAAAAAGTGGTGTCCCAGGAAGTTAAGCGACTGTTGTGGAGTGCAACCAGTGTTCGAAACAAGCACTAATCCCTTTCCATTGACCCAAGCTGCCTCCAGTGCCCTTTCACAGTTGGGTTGACTGGTGGGTGGCATTTAACCAGTATATGCAGGCGTCCCTTTACCCCCTTGCTGCAACCCCTGTCATTTTTACTGTAGGTATACCCCCCCCCCCCCTTCTTACTGACTTCCATCGTACATTCCACGCTCCTGTTACACTAAGTTTTAAACCTTTTTACTCTGTTTTCCTTTCAGTGCTAAATGACCTCGTAGGTACCAGTGCTTGGCCTTTGGTCTAATTTTGTATATTCCATTCCATTCCGCAATGACTGTGTATACTAAAATAAAAAACCTGCTATTACCCTTTTGGACTAGAAAATCAAAATTTGTTTTCGTGTCGTAACTTTGGTTTAATTTGGAATTCGTACAAAGAAACTACCGTTGAAATGCTTTAGTTTTTAATAATTTTTTTTGTCTTTCTTCATATTTTTCCAATTTATGATAATGCGCTATGGTCATCCGGGGCACAGTGATTTCTCAGATCCCTCCCCCCCCCACCCACCAAGAAAACCCACGGGGGCGGGGGTGGGGTGTTAAACAAATTTCAGGGTTTAGCCTACAGGTGGGGAAGTGAGGTGGTAATTCGAAGGCGAGTTCAGGTTGGCCTACTGCCATAACGGGCCCTTGAGTCTGAGTAAGTTCTTGGAACGAATAGAGAGGCTGATGTGGACCTTTGTATTCGTACCAACAGCCGAGATGTTTGGTAACTTTTGTATTATGTATTGTATCAAAGGTTACGTATTTATTTATTTATTTATTTTTGCATAATTCTCTGCTGCATTTCGCTCAGGAAAAAGGGAATGTAGGGCCCTTAATTTTTGGAAATTTAATCCGACGTTAATTCTGGCGATCTTCAGTGGTGAAGGGACGTGGTCGAACCGAATTCGAGTAGAACCGAATTCGAGTAGAACCGAATTCGAGTAGAACCGAATTTGAGTAGAACTGAATTCGAGTAGAGCTTGATTCGTGTATAACTGAATTTGAGTAAAACCTAACTAGTGTATAACTGAAAAAGAGGTAGAACCAAATTTGTGTAGCACCTATAATCCACATAGAACCAAGTCTGAGTAGAAACAATTTTTTGTTAACCGAATTCTTGAACCAAATTTGTATAAAACCAAGTTTGTGAAAAACGAATTCGTGTAGAACCAAGTTCATGTAGAGTCGATTTTGAGTAGAACTAAATTCTTACAGAACCTAATTCATGTAGAACCGAATTTGAGTATAACAAAATTCATATACAACCGAATTTGAGTAGAACCAAATTTGGGTGAAACAAATTCATAGAGAACCTAATTTGTCTAGAGCAAATTTTGTGTAGAACCAAATATGAGTAGAAACTAATTCATGGAGAATTATATTTATGTAGAATCAAGTATGAGTAGAAAATAATTCATGTAGAATTAAGTTTGTGTAGAACCAAATTTGTGTAGAACCAAGTATGAGTAGAACCTAATTCATGTAAAATTAAGTTTGGGTAGAACCTAATTCATGTAGAATTATGTTTGTGTAGAACCAAATTTGAGTAGATCCGAGTTCAACATGGAACCAAATTTGTGTAGAACCAAGTTTAAGTGGACCTAATATATATGTGTATAGCATAACTCATGTAGAACCAAGTTCACGTAAAGCCAAATTCGAGTAAAACCAAAATTTGTAACCTAATTAGTGTAGAACCAAAACCAAATTTTAAGTAGAGCTAAATTAGAGTACAGCCAAAATTGAAGAGAACCTATTTCTAGTAGAACTAAATTTGAGTAGAACCAAGTTTGTATAAAACCAAATTTGTGTAGAACCAATTTTGAGTAGACATAAGTTTGAGTAGAACTAACCAAAACCAAATTAGAGTAAAATCAAATTAGAGTAGAACCAAGATTGTATAAAACCAAATTAGTGTAGAACCAAATTTAAGTAAAACCAAATTTGCATAGAACCAAATTTGAGTGAAACCAAATCCTAGTAGAACTAAGTTTGTATCAAACCAAAATTCTAGTAGAACCAAGTTTGTATAAAACCAAATGTGAGTAAAACCTTAATAATAGTAGTACCAGTACATATAAAACTAAATTTGAGTAAAACCAAATTTGAGTGAACCAAATTAAAGTAGAACCAAGTTTGTATAAAACAAATTAGTGTGTTAACCAAGTTCTATAAAACCAGATTAGAGTAGAACCAAGTTCATATAAAACCAAATTTGTATAGAACCAAGTTTTATAAAACCAAATGCGAGTAAAACCAAATTCTAGTAGAACCAAGTTTGTATAAAACCAAATTCTAGTAGAACCAAGTTTGTATAAAACCAAATTATAGTAGAACCAGTGCATTTAAAACCAAATTATAGTAGAACCAGTACATTTAAAACTAAATTTGAGTAAAACCAAATTTGAGTGTACCAAATTAAAGTAGAACCAAGTTTGTATAAAAATAAATTCGTGTGTAACCAAGTTCACATAAAACCAAATTTGAGTAGAACCAAGTTTTTATAAAACCAAATGCAAGTAAAACCAAATTAGAGTAGAACCAAGTTCATCTAAATATTAAGTCAAATCCAAGTAAAAGTAAATTCGAGTAGAACCAAGTTTGTATAAAACCAGATTCGTGTAGGACCAAGTTCATATAAAACCAAATTTGAGTAAAACTAAATTCGATCAGAACCAAGTTTGAGTAAAACCAAATTCGTGTAGAACCAAATTAGAGTAGAATTAAGTTTGTATAAAACCAAATTTGAGTAGAACTAAATTCGTGTAGAACCAAGTTCAAATAAAACCAAATTCGAGTAGAACCAAGTTCGTATAAAACCAAAACGAATACTGCCAGATATTATATGGGCGAAGAACAATTCCTCGAGGTTCATCTGGGACGATCTTAATCCTTTTAATCCAAGACTTAGACTTAAGGCTTTTTGCATAATTATAGTCTATTCACCGGTTTGGTGGTTCGTTATATAATATATACCAAGGTCTAGTGTATATTCTCTAGCCTTGATATAATATATATATATATATATATATACATACATCTATATATATATATAATATTATATATATATATATATATATGCATTTTTTTTCTTGTAATAAACACGGAATGGAAAACCGTTTAGATACTGTCACAGTTGCAGAGCTACGTTCACACTATCTTTTTCTTTTGTGATGTTTTCATTTTCCTTTTATCTTTGCGTTTCACACGCACTTCCGTTGTGCTGTAGTTTCATTAATTTTATCTTTCATACATGGACTCCACTTGGAAAGTGGATCTCTCTCTCTCTCTCTCTCTCTCTCTCTCTCTCTCTCTCTCTCTCTCTCTCTGTTTTCCCGGTTCGATATCCGGCAGAACCTGAATGTTTTATATAAGCACATTGCCTTCAATTGCATTGCATGTGAGCCTCATCATTGTATTATGTACCAGGTAGTAATTCTTATTGTGCTCGCTTTAAACCAATGTACCAGGTAGTAATTGTTATTGTGCTCACTTCCAGCCAGAGCTAATATCAAACTAAATGTGCTTTTGACAGAAAAACTAAATAGCACAACTATTTAAGTTCTAAAATTATTAGCTTTGGTGTATATCTCTATTTGCAAAAATTAATTATAAGTGAATTAATTATAAATTAATTGCTTGATATTTATCAGATCTTTTAGATAATTGTAATTTACCATTGGCCACTAACAACATTTTAGAACTGCTTAAACTATAGATTTGTGATTCGGTTTTTACCTTTGATGAAAATTTTGTACACCAAAATTTGATATGGCAATGGGAGACCCCTCTCGCCTGTTTTAAGTAATTTATGTATTGATTTTTGTGTGGTATGTGATAGTAAATTATGTATATATATATATAATACATATATATATATATATATAGATATATATATATATATATATTATAGTCTCTGAAAATGTGAATAAATTTCTCTTCAAGCTGAACGATTTGGTACCTTCTCTTAATTTTACTTGTAGAGAAGAACATGATGGTTGCCTCTCATTTTTATATGTAAACGTTCACCGTACTTTCACTGGCATTAAATACTGTTTATAGGAAAATCCGCTAATTTTAATTCATTGATTCACTGTTATTGTAATCATAGCAATCTACTATGGGTTTCTCGCACGTTTTTTAACAATATCTGTAACGAACGCTCGTATCAGTACGAGATTTGCTATAGTGTATTACACCCAGTGCCGTAATTTATGAGTATCATGAATCACTAATTGAAAAGAATAAAGACACTTGTCCCTGTACCAAGAGGCAAAAACTTGATTAGCCAGAAATGGATACGAACACAACAGTATAAAAAAAGCTCCGTCTACCCTCTCTCTCTCTCTCTCTCTCTCTCTCTCTCTCTCTCTCTCTCTCTCTCTCTCTCTCTCTCTCTCTCTCTAAGTTGCTTAGGGTTTATACTTGTTCTGTATGATTTTTTTCTATTTGTCTAATATTTTGCATTGTTGTATATATCTAATGATCCACTCGGTTGTTACCTGCCAGTTGACTGATTTATCTATGCACTGATCCGCAAATATCTCTCTCTCTCTCTCTCTCTCTTCTCTCTCTCTCTCTCTCTCTCTCTGGTAGTGATACTGTAAATGGTTGTTAGAGTGAGAGATATCTGAATGTATGGTGGTGTAGTAGAACGATAGACAGATGATGGTTGATGGTAAAGCGACTGTTACCTACTTTGTTTTTTTTTTATGTTGTGTTCGTATCCATTTCTGGCTAATCAAGTTTTTTGCCTTTTGTTACAGGGACGAGTGTCTATTCTTTTCAATTAGTGATTCATGATACTCTTATAAATCATGGCATTGGGTGTAAAACACTATAGCAAAGTCTCGTACTGTTACGAGAGTTCGTTACAGCGATATTGTCGAAAAACGTGCTTGCACTGTCTGTGAAATCCATAGTAGTCTAGTAAAAAAAGACATTTATGGAGACAAACTAAAATCAATTGTAACAGATGGATTTATGAAACTTTAAACTCGAGTTAAACTCGAATTATTATGTACATATATAACAAATATTACTGTAAGAATTTATTGTGTAAATGAAAATTGCCATGTTTATAAATAAACCATTAATTTAAATTATATAAACAATTTAAGAATGTTACATTTCCTTCCGTACTCTTATTAGTTTTACGTATCTGCAGTCCTGAGTTTCGTCAGGAAGAGTTTGGAAATATTTTTGGCAAATCAGAAAAATGAAAATGCCCTAAATATTTATTTAATTTGTAATGCAAAAAGCACAGAGCTTTTTTATTCAGTAACTACCGGAGTGGCTTTTAACAATCGAAATGTACTTATTTTACCATATAGTTATCTCCTACGGAGGGTGCCAAGTTTTTTTTAAAGACGCTTTTTGTATTGACGTTGTTTTCCAATTTTCAAATACTTTGAAAAACTTACTAATAAGGAATTCTCCCTGAGTTTCTCGGAGACGCATCTATAGGGTTCCTTGCGTGAACTGGAGGTGTTTTCTTTTTTTTTTCTTTATTATTTTTTAAGGACAATCTGGCAACGGATATAGTAGCCCTGGAGCCAAGAGGTGTGTGCATGTATGAAAGGGCCAGAAAATTACCAACTTGATTTAGTCAGAGGGTCCACTGGGACACCTTTTTAGCGAGACTCCAGAAACCCGGCAGTTATCGTGGTATTCAGGTTTTCGTTGAATTTGATGAAATCAAAATAACTTTTTTAACAATATTGGTTACATAAATTACAATAAATCTGCAATGAAATGGACTACAGAGCCCGTTCACCTTTCAAAATAAGGCTTAAAGATTGGTCTATTCACCGGATACAAGCACAATCAGATTAGTCAATACCGATGGTCACAAGAGGTCGAAGTATGACTTTTCTCATGAGCAACTAAAATCTATGACTGTTCATGTTTAAATATTTATGAAAATTCGAGAATAGCTTGAACATTTAATGCTTTTACATTCTGGTCAGGCACACCATAGGCAAGTTTCTGAAATGGGTTGGAAAACTTGTTTAGTTATTTTAAGCCCTGTGTAGCAGTCAACAAAAGGAATATATACCGGGTCAACCTACTGAGGCATAAGAGATATATACTGTAATTTTCATTCTTAGCGATGACAATAAGGATTCAATAAATTAATCAGTCCAGTTTATTATATGTTCTCTGTTCATATATTGTTTATTTAAAATTGTATCTTGCCAAGTCGAAAGTTAGGGTAAGCACATCATCCTGAAGTAACATGGCTGCCATAAGGAATTTTTTTTTTTCAGAAAAAAAACATTTATGTATTGTTTTGAATTCCCACAAATGACGCATTTGGTAAAAGTCTCTTTAATTAATGTTAGCGGGCAGTGATGCGGGTCCTAAGAATCCACCATTGAACAGAGGCTGAGCGATATATCCTCTGGGGAACGAATGGGCAGCAGCAGCAGCAGCATTATCTGTGGAGGAGACTTTGCTTAACTGCTCGAGTTTGTCTTAGTGTTTTCTTGAGGGTATACTGTTTGTCACATTCGTTAGTAACGTGTTATAAGTATTAGCCCTCGTACACTCGCTTCATTCTTTCAGTAACTACGTCCCTTCTCACTTCCGCTGTTTCAACGATATGTGTCATGTCATTCTCTGAGCTGGTAGGAATCCAGGTAGAAAAAGTCACTGGAAAAACAAGGCACATTCATTTTGCCTAGATAGTGACACCCAAGAGTTTTAACCCGGTATGTAATTCCCTTTGTGGGCGTGTTGAATTGTAACAGTAGAAGGGCAACTTTCTAAATCATAATGATTCCTGTTTACACATGTAAGTAATTCCTGTTTACACATGTAAGTAAAATTATACATACTATTAGATTATGTATTGCAGGGTTACGTTTTATTTTGTATTTTTGAGATATTCAATCAGGTTTTTTGTATATAGTAAACTGTGAGTAGTATGAAATGTAACTCATTCATTGAAATATATTTTATCCTTTGTAAGATAAAGAATAGCCAATGTAAATATTGGAAATAAAGTCTATTATTATTATTATTATTGAATACACGCCCATTGGGGATGTTTTGCTTTTGTTTTAATCCGGTACGTATTGCGGCGTGTTTATAGTTTGACAGATCTAAACTGAGAGATTGTTTTCGTCTTTGGGTAGGAACCCTGTTACCACATTAACCAGTTTTGAATACCTTACTTTATAACACATGAATCAATAAATCTGTAGTTTAAAGTGTTCAGCATGTTTTGCTGAACTTCAGCATTCACATATTGTGATTATAATTTTATTTGTAAATAAAGTGAGAAACCGCATTTATAAACATGACAACTGCTTCGAAAGATTCTGCCACTTTTCCTGTTACCTTTGACAGGCGATATGCAGGTGGGCCAAGGCCATTAAACCATAAGGTTTAAAGGAAGTATCTCTTAAGCTACCCTTTGGATAAGCACCACCGCCTGGTCTATAGCTAAGAACTCTGGCGCCAAAAAGAATGACTTCTTGCTTTAGGTTACCGAGAACAATAGTCAGTAGGGTAATTCATTCATTCCTACAGAAAGCACGCTGTGAAATGGGCAAATGCAGTTTAGCATTCCGGAAATTTGCAAACAGGCGATGCTGCAAAGGATAGCTGTCATTAAACTAAGATCATCTGACGACGAAGATTCTTCGTAATGTACATTTTGTATAGAATCATATTATTACAATTCCTGTGATGATTATTGTAAATAAATTTTTTTTTCTCTCCCAATGATGAGTTTATGTGCAACAACCTTATAAAAAGTAAAAATTGCTAGACGCATTAGATTTTTGAGTTATAACACGGTCCAGACCGTGAGTGAATAAGGAAATTGAATTTAAGTAAATCATAACTTGATGAATGAAAATGAGGGGTAACCTAAAATGAAGAGCAATGAAATGCAAAATATTACCAACTTGTTTAGGAAATGGATAATATGGCAGACGGAAAATCCAAATAATATTAATAAAGAATAGAAGTAATCAACTGGCAAGATTATAAGAAAATGTCATAAGACGTACATTGAATGGCAATTACCGATTTTTATTACTTTTAATGAAAAAGATCAAATAAAATATGTAATATAACATGAAAAATTTAAGGGTATAAGAAATAACAAATGTAACAATAAATAGTCTCAAAAGTAATAACCAAATAGAATAGGGATCGACTTCACAGATTAGGATTTATACGGTCGTTTCATTAGGTACTGTCCCAAATGTTGCCTCGCTGGGAGACGGCTGAGGATTTAAAGGTTAAGAGAGAACTGGCACAGGGATTTTCTCAAGGAAGTAAACAATCTCAGTTTAGATCCAGATATATGTATATGAATATGTATATATATATATAGATATTATATATATCTATATATATATATGATATATATATCGAGAGAGAGAGCCATCACGATTGTTTACAGTGTTTCTTAATGTTTATTGAGGGAAACTACTTTTATAGTCTTAATACGTCGTGTACCATCCATTTAGTTTGAATCCTGTAGAAGAATGACAACTTCTTGGCCAAGACTTTTTCTGATACCATCAGTTGGGACTTTGGACTCTGCTTATAGGAACGGACGAAGGTGACTCGTCCCTTTCGTGTCCTGTTTATCAATTTCTGCCGATAAAGGTCGGTCAGGCCGTAGGCCTAATCCACAACCTCACAAAATGGAGGGGACTCCACAAGATTCGATAGGTGATTGGAATGGAATGTAGCTAAAAGCCTGCCAGTTTTCTTCGAAACGAAAACATTTGGTATTTGGAGCTCTGGGTAATAATCCAGCTTATATTCAATGTAAAGCAAAATGTACTTGAATTAGACTTATAACTTAATTGTGGCGTTGGAGAATAGGACAGCTTATATATATATATATATATATATATTATTATATATAGATATATATATATATAAACAATCTCTCTATATTTTCGTACATTCAGGTGGTACTACTCGACAAACATTGATGCTATTGGCAAGGTTGTTCACAGCAAAACACTACCTTACAAATTAGCTGAAAATCACATCTGTACTCTCTAACTTCCCGGATTTCAAATTCTTATTCAATATCACCTTATTTGGGGAACTTCGTGTGGTCTCTCTCTTTCTCTCTCTCATATATATGTATACAACATTCACATACGCAGTTATTCTGCATGACCAAACAGCAGCTTATTATTATTATTATTATTATTATTATTATTATTATTATTATTATTATTATTATTATTATTATTATTACTCAGAAGATGACCATATTCATATGGAACACGCTCACAGGTGTCACTGACTTGAAATGCAAGCTTTCAATTCAAAGCAGGCCCGTTCCCAGAGATTTTGTGTCGAGGGGAGGGGGTCGTTTTTCCGAAAACTGGACTTTTTGTTCTATAAATGTTATTGCATATATAGGTATATACAAGACGAAATACTTAAAAAAGGTTATTTTAGCTGTATTTAGAAGAAAAGTTGGGTATGCGGTCTATGCCCTTCTACTCGATTAGATGTTGTTCAAAGTACTGACTTTGGTTAACAGAACTTTACTTAAAATCACTTACAAATATGGTGGCCTATATCATATTCCTATTATCACTCTTGTATTTCCTGCTACTAAAGAATGATGTTAATGTTTAATAACAAAATTTGTTTTAAAAACTTGCCCCAAAAAATTGCTATTTATTACTTTGTAAGTACAGGTCAATGAAAATGATAGTCACAGAAAATATGGACTTCCAGAAATTTTGGGCGAACACCCCCTCGGTACAGGCCTGCTACGGAGTTCATTAGAGAGAAGTAACAAAAGGCAAAGACTGTTCCACAGTCCAACAGTGTGAGGAATAAAGGACCTCTGGAACTGAGACGTTCGACATCATTGACTGCATATTGGATTATTGGTGCATCTGTACAGCGAAGGTGATCAGGGACCAATTGTAGATGTAAAAGATCTCTGTTGAAATACAACTTATGGAAAACTGACAAACATGAGACCATCCATCGCTGGTCTAAGTCATAACTGCTAATATAAGGAAACAGAAACTACAGTTTGTTTGTTTGTATGGTGTTTTTACGTTGCATGGAACCAGTGGTTATTCAGCAACGGGACCAACGGCTTGACGTGGCTTCCGAACCACGTCGAGAGTGAACTTCTATCACCAGAAATATACATCTCTCACTCCTCAATGGAATGCTTAAGAATCGAACTGGCGGCCACCGAGGTGGCACGCCAACGCCATACCAACCACGCCACTGAGGCGCTCAACAGAAACCTTGTGTCATGAACCAATCTTATTTGAAAGAGATAAATGTCTGGCAGAAGCAGACATCCACACCGGAGAACAGTATTCTAGTAAATGCAGGACAAATGACCTTAAACGGGTTTATTTTATTGTTGTGAATATAAGAGGCCTTACGGTACAACACCTAAATTTTTGCTGAAACTTTCATTAGATAGCTTCTCAAAAGTAAGGTAAGAGTCAAAAGTGACACCAAGAACAGTTAAAGCTTCAGACTTATTCAGCCAAATCCCACCCACCTGAAGGGGAGGATGGAGTGGAAAATCTATATTAGATTCACATCAACCGTGCATCTGATGTCTAGGCCAGTCCCTTACGACGCTCCTGATTGGCTGTTGATAAGCCAGTCACATAGGCTGGAAACTCTGTCTCAAGAGAGTTCACATAGGGAGGATGTATGTTCCACCTTTCCTGAAGGATACTTTTGAAAGACGTGGTATCCCTCAGGAGAGATGGAACATAGGAACTTTCTTGAGAGACCTGTGACTGGCTTATCAACAGCCAATCAGAAGCGCTGTAAGGGATGGCCCTAGACATCAGATGCATGGGTGATGTGAATCTACTATAGTAAACGCAATCTAATCAATAGTGTTTTCTTTTTACTGGAGTTCAGCCTCATTCTCCACCGGCATACTGAACAATCTTGTTTTCCAGGACAACAACCATATCACTTATATCCAAAAATAATTGTGTACCAAGAACACTACCCTATGGAACTCCAGACACAATACGTCACAGTTTGCTCAAGATACCACCAACAGCGACTCACTGCTGCCTACCTGAAAAGAAATCGTGAAGTAAACAGTCCAAGTTTCTGGAGATTACAAATAATTGCCTTGTGATTTACTAAATCGAAAGCAGCCATAAAATCTATTTGAATTACTCTTATCAGGGTTCTCTTGCAAATGGCTTGTCAAATCTGAAAGAGTAGCAGGTATCTAACCGCTTCCTATGTGCATGTCGACTATCGCGTAACAATTCTTTAGATTCCACATACTTATAATAGTGGTTTAACAATAAGTTTGTCTGCAACTTTAGAGAGCAGAGTTAGAAAAGAAATTATCCTGAAAGTACTGCAGTTTGCAGATGTGCCACTCTTTGGACACTGTATTATAAGCTTGCGAAAATCAGGAAAGATATTACGTCGACCTAAAACTCTATAGCGTCTAATCGTGGAGGACAACATGTTAGAACCCTTTTTTAAAGAAACAAATTGAAGAAAATCTCACGATCTTTTCCACCCCAGAAATCAAGGTTATCATTTCATCTGGATTTCAAGTGTTCTTAACATCCCTAGAGCGATATGCAGATTTTGTAAGAATAGATTCATGAATTTGATGACCTTTCTATCGATATACCTCACTAAAATAGTCATTAGCATTTCATTTAACTACTACTTTATATCTGGAACTGATATAGAATCGGAAATATGAAGTCTCTGACAAGTTTCAATAATGGGACCCCCATTTGGCTCTCGATTTCAGCTAGATGTTTTTCTAATGGTGGCATTAGGAATATACTGAGAGACAGATATGTCTTATCTGAATGGCGCAGTGGTCGCAAGAAACTCGCTGACCTTAGACTTGACACTAGCTTGAACATCTGCGCAATGCCTGTGAGGTCTGCTGTTACCAGAATTATGCCGAGTTCCTCAATTAGCTGGGCAGAATTGGAGGATACCCAGAACTCAAGAACACACCGACCAAGTTGATCTGTGGAATTTTAATCAAGCCACTCGCTGTGCTTTGCACTGGAGCCTCCACAAATAACAATAAAAGTGTTTTCCTAATCATTATCCCGTCTTTCAACTAGTCTTCCTTGGAATTTTGCTTATACTATAAGATATTCAAAGTTAAATGAACAGTGGCACTGCATAATAATATTTGCCATTTCCTTTCACAGACCAAATTCCTAATGAATAGGATGCCTATTAGGCATTGCCTTGATGTTTTATGATCCCTGATTCTACATGCAGTATTTTAAATCAGTGTATTATTGCAGAGGACAAGAAAGTGCTGGTATAGTGACGAGTGAAGGCAGAGGGGCTAAGAATTTTAGTTATCATAAAGGAGATGGTTTGGTAGCTTCGATTTTTACCGATGACAAGATAAACAAACTCCGAGGTATGGAACTGAGCTTTTTAGTTGTGTACTGTGACGTAGCTACTTACATAATTTCGGTGCGGTATATTATAAGTCTGGGTTACTTGAGCACCCATCATCTTTTAGTTTTCTATTCAATTTTCCAGGTACTTTGGGTATTGGACACTCCAGGTATTCCACAGCAGGGGGTCGAGACCCCGCCAATACTCAGCCTTTCATGGTGCATACGAGGCATGGGCCTCTTGCCACAGCTCATAATGGAGAGTTAATTAATGCCGTTGCCCTTAGGAAAACAGTAAGTACTTCAAGGTAGAAGACTCTTCTATTCTTTGTAAAAGTGGTTTGCTTAAGAGGTATGGAATGATTTTGTAGGGAAATATAAATGCAATGTTTTCTTTAAAAGTGGCATTATTGACCAAGTCTGCTACATGTGGGGCCCTTGTCGAACTGCGCGTGTCTACCTTGGTGTTGGTAAACTAGCTTAAATCGCAGATTTCTAATCATAAGAGAGAACACATATAAGCTTTAGCATGAATTTTTACTTACTGTACAAAGGGTGAATTGTTTGTTCTTCGGTTACGCAATAAAATAATGGTCAAGTAATGTGTAAAGGGGAGCATTATTACCCAATTATACTTCTTCTATGCAATAACCAGCCACATGAACCCACGTAATAACTCCATAGGGCTGCCCTGTGGCGTGGACAACAATTTCCCTAGTTCAGAGTATGGCTTCTTTTTCTCAGAAAAACATGGCCGATGAAGTCAAAACATTTAACATTTACAAGGATAGAAATAAGATAAAGTGCAGTAACACTCCCTGGTAATTTGTGGTTGCATATAAACCACAAATTACCAGGGAGGTTACTGCACTTTATCATAATTCTACCTTTGCAAATGTTGAATGTTTGACTTCATCGGCTATGTTTTACCGAGAAAAAGAAGCCCTAAACTGAACTGGGAAATTGTCGTCCACGCCACATGTCAGCCATAAGGAGTGATTACGTGATTTTATCATGTGATAATTGCAATCAAGATATATGCACTCTGCTTGTTCGAAGAAAATGATTTCTGGGAAATTATATAAATGGATTCGATATGGATGGCATGTATTAATTATTTTTTAATAGAAGCATTTTTATTTTTCATCAATGAGGTTTTGGATCGTGGAATAGGATTGTCCACTTGTTCCGATTCGGAGCTGATAACTCAGATGCTTTCCCTGACACCACCGAGAGGGGAGAAAGATGGCCCCGATTGGGGAGCAAGAATCAGACATCTGATGGAGGCCACGCCGACTGCCTATTCCTTGGCTTTGCTTCACGAGGACAAAATTTACGGCGTACGGGATCCATTTGGAAATCGACCGCTCTGCATCGGGAGGCTTATGCCGGTTGGCGAAAGCAATGGTAGGTGGCAAAATGTGCATTGCAGTATCATTTTATATTTAAAAGATTTAGTTAATATACAACAATAACAGTGCTTCTACCAAGAAAGTAATTTAAAATTTTTTTGGTTGCCAGACAACATAATTACAGTACAATGAAAGCCATATCGGTTTTTAAAATATGAACAAATGTGGGCTTTGTGACTTGCGACAGATATAGCCAATTAGATTTTGGGAGAGATGAGAATGTAACTTTTTTGGAGAAGAGACCTTGTGGCTGGGGATTACTCAATTATCCCAGATGATATATGTGAGGCAAATGGTTGTTGTATGTAGCTAGAGGCTTTTTTCTTTAATTATACAAATCGTCGCTGAAAGAAAAGTGTACTATATTGCATTATTTTGGATTGGAATACCAGATTAAGGCTCTGGAGTGCTATGTTAAGACCAAATCATTCCGTCTCATCATTTAATCCCATGTTTATTAGGCAATGAAACTGGTTTATTATTATTGGCAAATGTTGCATTGGTCAAGTAAACAAAAATGAAGAAATGAAGGGAAAAAAGCATAGAACCTCAATTACTGGAGTGGTGATCACCCTCCAAGAGTGTGACCTCTTGCGGCCATATTGAAAGATCGTCCAGCCATAGTGCAGCATTTTATTACTGTCATTATTTTTACTATTATTATTATCTTTTTTTATTATCTAATTATTTTTATTATTAATATTTTCACTTGTTTTTATTACTGTTTATGATACATATTATTATTATTATAATTTTCTGGGCCCAACTTCACAGAGAAAAATTACCTTACAAAAACAGGTTGGCCTGTTGTGGTCAAGCCCTAAGGATCTACTCTTGGATCTAAGCAGTATCTACCATAAATGTTTCCTGTAAATTACATGACCTTATTTGCATACAGTCACGAAACACTTAACAAAACATTAATGTATAATAACTAAACAATAACATTTGCGATACACTTACACTCGCTAAACACTTACTATACACTCACTAAACACACTTAATGTACATTCACACTTGCTAAACACACACTCAATAACAATAAATTCATTCACTTAATACTCAGCAGCCACTAGGCACTCACTTTACACTAAACAATCATAATACAATAAACACTCACTAAATATTCACTGTACCCAAACACTTCGTAAACATTCACTAAAACTCGATCCCAAACATTGATTAAACACTGAACAATCATTAGTCATCCACTATGCACTCGCTGTACACTAAACATTCATTAAGTACTCACTATACAATAAACACTCATTAAACACTATACATTGAATGAACATCCACTTGCTAAACACTAATATTCACAAGACTTTTTGCAGCCGGGGGGGGGGGGGGGGGGGGGGGGGGGGGGGGGGGGGGGGGGGGGGGGGGATATGGTACTCAATCACGTGAATCTGGGTGGAGACCACTGTAATTGCATGGCCATGAATTTTAGTTATTAATCATTACTCGACACAACATCAGCTGTAGCAGTTGACATCCAGTCTTGTAAGAATGGAGGAAAGAACAGTACATGCTACTTACAACAGGCTGCTGTGGTTTGTTGCAAGATTCATTGAAACCAGGGCTCTTACTAGGTGGTGATTTTTTGCTACTAAGAAAACAGCTGTCATCCAGACTTACTAGAAATAATTAGGAAGACAACAATTTCGCTGCCCAGTAGTAGAAATATTTTTTGTAATACATAGTTTTCTTAAAAATGCCAAATCTTGACGTCCACAAACATTTTCATATTGGTGTAAATTTGTAGAACATATGTAAACATCGCAGGAAAATTTAGATGATGAGAATCAAGGTAGTAGGAAGGGTCCAAGACATAAGACAGTGGAAATTTTGTGTTATATCTAACCCTGTAAAAGGCAAAATCTGACACTAAAACAAAATGATGGTGGTGGATAACATAATGAACGCTGATTCTCATATTTTACCTTTCAGATGGCACAAATTCTCCCAAACCTCTAGGGTGGGTTATCAGTTCAGAATCCTGTGCTTTTCAGTCAATAGGAGCCACACTCATGAGAGAGGTAAGCAGTAGGTTTTCAGTTCATGGGATGGTATTTCGTTGATACTACAAACATATGATAATAAGTTTGCATTTCTAATTATTGATTGGGGATTGCATTGTGCTGATCTCCAAAAAGGGAACTTGAACATACACCGTGACATTAAGAATAGTGCAAAAGAGTTAAATTAATTTTATGGAACTTTCAGATGAAGTGTACAAATTGTGTCATTAGAAGAGAGTAAACTTATTCTGTATCAAGTATACTCTATAAATTTCCAGAGAGTGTAGTATGAGAAAAATTAAGACAGTAGATTAAGAGGTAAGGACATTGATATTGAGAAAATTAAAAATAAAATAGTAAGGTACTGAACACCCATTTTAAGTTTAGCCACTGAAGCTTGGGTACAAGAGGATTAAATTCAGATTCCATCTAGGCACCAGATTATCTTGCTTTGCTCTATGCCTGGAAGAGTAAATGGTAGTAGATTTGTACTGGCTATATGTATTTGTTTTGGAGTCCCGCAGTCACATAGGTACTAAATACAGTAGTATTAGTGTCTTGCATGTTCTTTTGAATATCAGTATTGGCCTAAGTGATAGGCTTTCGAATTGAACTGAATTTAGAATTTAGGCCAAAGGCCAAGGAGTACAAGGTTTGAAAGGTGTAACTGTAACAGGAGTAAAACCTTGCAGTTGCACCATGAATCAATTGTTAGGAGAGGGTGGAAAGCAAGATGGAAAAAAGAGAATATGAAAGGAGATACTATAGTAAAAGAAACAAAAGGGGTTGCAGTTAGGGGCCGAAGGCACACTGTAAAGAACCACAAGTAATGCCTACAGTGTACTGATGAGGTGCACTGAGGGCTTTTGTTTTTCTAGTTAAGTAGTGACAGCTGCAGCATGCCTTGTACTGAATACTGCACATATGAAAGCACAAATTTGTTTTCTAGGAAAAACACACATTACTTTTTAAAATTTTTTGTTTAGTAAAACCAGATAAAGTCTTTTAATAAGTGTTTCTGTATTTCAGGTTTATCCAGGTGAAATAGTTGAACTGGGGCAGTATGGTGTGCGCTCTCTTGACATTGTCCCGCGTCCTACAAAACAGACAAGTGAAACCATTGGATTAGAAGCCCTAGACAGTCCAAAGATAGGAGAGTCCCCACCCCCTGCCTTCTGCATATTTGAGTATGTTTATTTTGCAAGAGCAGATTCTGTCTATGAAGGTAAGGGTGACAACTTTGTTGTTGTTACAGTTGTCAGTGTGTGTAGTTTAAAATTATGTTATAGCACAGATGCTACCATATTTTCAGAATCTGATGTTCACATATGAAGCTAGAGTATATCTACAACTTTAGTGGTTTTAAGAATACAGTTTACATGGAAAACAATGAAGTTGTGTAGTCTTGATATTTCATTCCCTTCAAATGTAGATGAGGGAATTCACTTTACCCCTCACAATCCAGTGATAAAAAATAAAGATTATTGCAGAATGGGTAGACTGTAGAAACCATCCTTCTTTCAGAAACCAAAATTATTGGTTTTTTCAGTCCCCTTTACCACAAATCATTGTTTTTATTGAACAATATGTTGACATACTCAGGACAGCAAGTATACAGTGTCAGAAAACGGTGTGGACGTCAGCTAGCTATTGAAGCACCAGTAGATGCGGACATAATTTCTACAGTTCCAGAATCTGCTACACCTGCGGCAGTTGGATTTGCCTTGCAAGTATGTTTTAGGCTCCATTGTATCTTTTACTCTTCAATAAATATTGTCTTCTTATCTTGTATCATTCTTATGGTTTATTTTATATTTTATTTCTCTGAATGCTGTAATTATAGTATAAGAAATAGTGATTTGTTAATGCCTTTGTAGCTTAATAAATAAACACTTTTGCAATATTTTCCCCAAGTCCTGTTTACTTGTTGATACAGGCAGCCCCTGGTTAACAACAGAGTTCTGTTCCTGGCTGAGCACTGCTAACTGAAAATCACCAATATTATGGTAATAAATGGCGTTTACAACGTCATAAGTGCCAATAAACTGCTTATCGGTGCCGATACACGGCTTACCTACATCAATATACTACTTACTGACGCTGAAAATCTGGTTAACGATGTTGTTAGCCCAGCACCGTAAAACTGGAACGCCATTAACTGATGCTGCCAATAAGTGGGGCTACCTGTATATCCTATGATCTATAAAAAAAAATGTTACCTTTATCCTCTTTTCTCTTCTGGCTTCTTCTAAAATATGGGTTGCTTATTCTATTCTGTGGGGTCTGCTCAGCCAATTCATGGCAAACTTAGAAATGTCAGCACAGTTTGAACAATAACATATATATATATATTTATATATATAAAATGCTTTAAGATTTTCTTTTTTACAGTCTGGTCTCCCCTATGTTGAAGTTTTGTGTAAGAATCGTTATGTGGGCAGGAGTTTTATTCAGCCAGATCCACGGTCTCGACAGCTTGCTGTGGCAAAAAAATTTGGTGCGTTGACAGAAAACCTTGCTGGTAGAAGTGTGGTGCTGGTAGATGACTCTATTGTCAGAGGAACTACAGTTGGCCCTATTATTCGTCTTTTAAGACAAGCTGGAGCAAGAGAGGTAATTTTTGTTAACACTAGTGAATGGGTTATAAAACAATTCTGTTTGTGATGAAGAATTTTTAGCTAAAACAGTTGAACATATGAAAAAATCAAGAGAAAAATTGGATGTGCAATTGATATTTACATCTGAGGAAAATTTAGGTAAGCAGTAATTATTGTGAAATAAAATACTTTGAGTCATTCATCATAGACAATAACAGATGAAGGAATTATTTATTGCCCCAAAAAGTCTGAATGTAAACCAGTGGAGTGCATTATCATGGGACTGAATAATATTTTAATCAGTGCGCAAAACTCAAAATATTTATAGCATGTATTTACTTATTGATTAGTGATATGCAGTCTAGAAAAAATATATATTCTCTCTTTCAGGTTCACATCCGAATAGCTTCACCACCAATACATTACCCATGTTACATGGGTATTAACATACCAACTCGTGGAGAGCTCATTGCTAACAAGAAACCCCTTGATGAACTTGCAGGTTTTATTGGTAAGGTGATGATTTAATGTGTAGTATGTATGTAGGTATGTACTGTGATAAGGTCAAGGTGGATTAAAAAAAATCCAATGTTCACAGCAAGCAAATTGGTCATAAAAGCCTGAATCATTGCCTCATTGATCCTGAATATGCCCAGTCTACTGAGGCCTTCAAGGGTGTACAAAAGCCATGTGTCTGAATTTGTGCACATGCAAAACACTGGTTAGAAGGAACTACCCAACTCATTCTCTTGCATGTCTTGCAACTGTGAACACATCAAAGTGTTTCCCAAGCTATATATTGCCAGTTCAGAATTATGTATTCTACAGTATGTAACCCTTTGTTCCTATGGGGATACAGATCTTGCTTTCCATATATGGAGGCATCCTACTGTGCATGTACTTGGATGGCCATGTAGTACTTACTGAGAAAACAAAAGTAATGCTGGTAGATGGCCATATACTTACTGAGAAAACAAGTAATGCAGCAAGATCCCTAAAGTAGAGTAAGGTTAAGGTAGTCTGAAGGCACTTGACCGAGAAGTTCTGAAAGGTGAGAGAGGGCCTTGTGTCCCTAACCTTATGAGCTCGTGGATGGGTCAAAGGGTCCTCTGCATTACTTGGGGACTCGTAAACTAGAGATAACCTCCTGTAACCAGGAGATGGTATTCTTGTATATCTCCTTGCAATGGCCTGTACTCACAAAAAAGCACTTGCTTTCTGGTTCTAGGTTCTTCCTTCTCAAGTAACATTTCACGGCACAAGTCAGACACAGTGACATCTCGTATGGCTTTCTGCCAATGAAGCCTCGTAAGGAGGGAATCTAAAAACTCTTGAACCTTGGGGCTTGAACGGAGGGATTTTGTCTAAGACACACATTCCCTGATGAAGGAGAACAAGAGGGGCCACCACCCCTCAGAGTGGCTGAGATGGATGTGCAGGGAGCTGTCAGAGGCCTCAAAGTACCATTGTCAGGTCCCACTAAGAGGACCTGATCTCTCTAGGAGGGCATGACTATTTGAAGCTCCTTAACAGCCAAAACAGGCATGCCCTTGTCTCTACACACACAAAGATCAAGAAGTCCATTACATGTTGAAGAGAAGTAGTACTGACTGAAGAGTAATTCCTGCTACAACACCTGTTGCAGAAGGTGGCCCACTTCCCCTGGTAGACATTTGCTGAGGTTGTGCAGAGGGTGCCAGACATCTTCCTTGCTGTTTTCTGAGAGAAGCTTCTCTTTCTTGTAAGATGCTAAATAACCTCCACCCGTGATGTAGCGACTGCACCACTCAATGGTACCTTTGAATGTATGGTTTGATAGAATAGGCCAATGGGGTGGGACTCTTGGGATGTGTCAGGAGCATTGGGTCTGTGTACCACTTAGTGTGTGGCCAAAGGGGCTGGCTACTATTGTCATGCAAAGGCTTTGGGGTCATGAAAACTGTTGAATACCAATTTTGTCCCATGGGTGTTGGAATGCATCTTGCATTTCTGCCCATGGGTCTGGAACCTTTGAGCAGAAGATGGGAGGCTTGCTATTCAGTTTGGTGGTTAACAGATAGAACATTGGCTGTCCCCACAGGTCGAACAGTCTTTCTGTTACTACACTGGAACCCATCTGGATTATTCAGTGTCCTAATGAAAATTAAATATATAAATTAATGATAAATATAAATAAATGAATGATAGTGTTGCCTGGGATGTACTTGACTCGCAGCTCGATCCTGTACATCAGTGCTCATTTTTTTATCAGGTGCAATGCGTGGGAGCCTCTCTCTCCTTTTTTGTGTAGGCTACTACAGTGGTGTTGCTAATGACTATCACCGATGCCTAAAGTGTCAGCCAAGAAGATGCTGTCTTCTCTAGCACACTGTGTACTCTATTCATGTTTGGGGAACAAGTCCCTGAAATGAATTCTCCTTCCAGTTGAGCTCCCCAACCTTTGCAGGACTCATCTGAGAATAGAAGTAACTCAAGGGGAGAAGCTCTCAGTGAGACTCCTTGAAGGAGATTATAGTCATTCCAAACTTTGTTGTTGAGGGGAACCAAATGATGAGGTGGCTTAACATTTGGGACAAGTTTTTCTCGACTAAGGTGGGGCAATATTACCTGCCTCTGTCAAACTGGTTGTTCCTCTACCTTTGAAAAGTGCCTGGCAACTTCCTTGAGGTTGTCTTTTCATGGGGCTGTTGGGAAGGCCTTCACTGCATTGGTGTCCAGGATTATTCCAAGACACTTGATCCTCTGCTTTGGAACCAAGTCAGATTTCTGCCAGTTTATAACACTCTCCAGACTGGCAAAAGGACATCAGACTGTTTGTCTTGTAGAAACTTCCTATGTGAGGAAGCAAGGATGAGCCAGTCATCCATATAATGCAAAAGATGGTGAACACCTGCATGGCTATTGTCAGGCCGAAGCAGAGGGCCTTGAACTGAAAGACTCATCCTTGGCAAATGAAATGAAGGAACTTCCTTGAGTTGCAGTGAATATGGATATGAAAGTAAGCATCCTAGAGATTGATTGTGATCATAGAGGGTGTCTGATGTAGCTACAAGTATTTGGTGCCAAGAGCTCTATGCAGGCCTCCATCCTCCCAAAGCTTTCTTCACTAAGAAGAGGCAGCTGTAGAAGTCAGAAGACCTGGTCTGAACAACATATCTTGATCATTCCCTTCTGCATCATAGTCTCAACCCCTGTCCACAGAACTTTACACTTGGTCGAATTGGCAAGGTATATTGGGAATGGGATTGGTTCGGGGTAGAGAGGGGGCCACTGGTCCTTGCAAGTGTCTGGACCACTGCTAACCACTGGTTTGCTGTATCTTGGTACTGCACTGTTGAATGATTTGAGAGGCAGACTCCTCACCATGACGACAGAGGGAGGGGTCAGTCTCATTGGGAACCCCCTCTTTTCCTGCACTTACCTCTTTTAGGCTGACTCAGGAAGGAAGGGTAAAAGGGCTGAGAGGTGCCTGCACTGCAACCTTTGTAGTGGTAGATGAAGTGGTGTCTTGTCTCTACTTCATCGGCAGGGTTTCCTGCTGTGCAGACAGCATGGTAGCCTTGGTCAAAGTAACATTTTTTAAGTTGACAGCCTATTTCCTTGGCTGGACTTGAAGGTCGCTGCTCAAGAAATTAGGCTGTCATGTGAGTCTTCACTCTTAATAGCCACGGCTGCTTCCACCATTCGTTGGGGAAGTAGAAGTGGGAGTCTAGGATTCAGCTATTTCTGAGGGAGAGTCAATTCTCACGAGTCACTTGCCCACACATAAGGGAGAGGAACTGGTCCCTCTTTTGGAGGATAGTTTTGGCCCAAAGGTTGGTAATCTACTGTGCTAGGAAGGTCAGGGCTTTCCTTGCCTTCCTGTCTGACACCATAAGCTTCTTTATCTTACCTCAAGACCCCAAGAGTATGGGTGCAAATTCCATCTGTCATTATCATTATTATTCATAACATGAATCCTATGTGGAACAAGCCTACAGGGGCCCTAACTCGTATCCATCCAAGATGTGACATGTAGCTCTAAATTGAAATGGCTTCTAAGCTGTATGACTCCAAGAAGCTGAAGTTAAGCTCTTGTTGCCATGATTTCTACAATGGGACATTAAGTTGACAGTTAGAGGAGAAAGTCCTCAGCATTCTTTGGGATGTAGTACTTTTCTAGCCTGGGCAATGGAGGGGGAAGTACATTTCCCAACCTGCTGGCTGCAAGGGAACTAGTCAATCCAGAGATCTGAAGCAGAGGCCACCTCCCCTAGATTATTAAGCTCAAGAAAGAGTGAAATGACCTCTTAGAACCATTGCTCTACGTCTTACAGTAAAGTTTCTGAAGGGGTAGGGCCTCGTGGCTGTAGCTCAGCCATGCCATGTGGGAGAGGGATTCCCCTACTTGAGGAGGGATTGATGATCTCTGTTCCCATTCCTGTTTTTGAGCACTGGGTGGAGGGAGCATAAAAGGCGGACTCTGTACCGACTGGGATCCTGATGGTTACACTGCTGGCGCTACCCCCACCTAAAGGGGGCTTGCTTATGGATGCTCACATGAGAGTAATGGGACTCCCTCTGCCCCTGGTTGACTGGGAGTGGTGGTAGAGCGAGAACAGATTCTGTGAACTCAAGTGGTGCTTGCCTTAAAGGAATGCCAGCCCTGAGAGGAGAGAGGAGCAGGAATACCCACTGTGCCTGAAGAAGCCCTGCTCCAGAGGGGTGAAGGTAAGCAACTCCTCTAGGGTGGGTAGGTCACTGGGGTGGGTCCAGCTAGATTTGCTCTGCCTCCTGAGATGAGAGCGGTATAAGGGGGGGTTATCTTATGAAAATGCTTGCTTGTCATGATCTTAGATCTTTGATGGTCTGATGAGGTTAATGGTGGTGAAAGAGATTGGTGATGTTTCTTGGCAGTTACCTCCTTGCTCAAACGAAAGGTGTTTGGGGTTGGCAATGGGGCAGAGGCAGGATGGGGGGAGGTGAGGACCTCCACAGAGGTGGGGGATGGGGAGAATGTGCTGATGCTCACCCCTCTACTCAGCCAAGGACTGTAAAATGTTGAAAGGGAAGGTAAGCCTTGAATGCTTAACGAAGGTCAGACCATCCTCAGTCACCTTAGGAATTCTAGTTTTACCTCTTCCTCGTCTGGTGAAGATGTAGTTGGTTTTAAACACTCCAGCTGAAGCCTCTCAAAAAAAGCACCAGTGAGGGGGAGGGGAAGGGGGATGGATGGAGGGGAAGATCAAGTTCTGGAAGGATTCGGTTTGGGGTCTTGGCAAGATGAAGCAGCCATCTTAGGCTTCTTCCTATTCCCATAATTTTTCTATTGTGAAAGACACAGCACATTCAAGGGAAGGGAAAATCACAAGAACACTTTCCCTGGTAGGAACAAATGCTGAGCGTAAATCTACCACCTCGGTAGACAAAAAATGACAAGGTTGACCATAACATTCACAATGATGTTTGGTTTTGGGTGAGAACATAACCTTCACAGTGTTGTTTGGTTTCAGTCGGGTGAGAATGGGCATCCCCTAGAACATAAGTGGTCCAGGCATAGTGTTTGTATCCCCATAGGAACAAATAGTATCAAGGTATGTGTGTGTATGTGTAGCAACATTACTTCATAAATTCATGATCTTGCCTGTTACAAAGGTACCGTAACTTGTTCCTACAGGTACCTTGTCAACTAACTTTCTAACTTCCTACACAATTTACATTTTTGGCCTTAACCCTTAATGAGGCATATTTCAATAAATCTTCTGCAAAAATGTTCCTATCACTTGAATGGGCATTTGAGATTTCATGGGAGATATTCCTTGTTGCTGCTGGCTTTAGTTCTTATCTGTCATGATAGTGTCAGCTGTAATTGTAATTTTGAAAAGTACAAAAAAATATTAGAAAAAAACTTTCATAATTCAATAAAAGGTACTACATCTCCCCTTCCCAGTAAATCTCATAAATATTTTACCATAAATGTACTCTGGGATTGTTACCGATTTTAGTTCTTATCTGTTGTGATAGTATGTGAGCAGTAATTGTAGCTTTCAAAATGAAATGGTAAAAAATTATTAGAAATAACATATATTACTTGCTAAAATTTGCATATTTTTACTTTTAGAAAGAACATGTATTACTCACTAAAATTTGCATATTTTTAAGTCCTGAAAAGGAGGCCCAGCACAGGGTTGGAAGTATTTACTTTCAACTTCCTTTGGAAAAATTTTTTTTATAATTTTTTTCTTATACCATGTGCATTTGCATCTTCCTGTTTCCATTGATGTAGTTTTTTTTTTTTTATTTGTAGAATTAATTTGTATTCATAGCTACCAACCTGCAGTCTTACCATAAGGATAAATCTTCTGGTGCCAGCTGGAAACTGGTAAGAACAATTAAAATTGTAATGCAAGGAATCCATGGTACCAGGGTTCAGCTATTGGTATATGTGATGTTGTCGACCTGCTTTGAATCCTGTGATGTATCTGTTTATTGCAGCCCATGAACAAAGGCAAAAAGGGGTGGCTAGAGGTGGGCAGTCTATGGAAGACTGCAAGTTTGTTAGCTATGAAAAATACAAATTAACAATTTAGTTATAAATTTGTCATTTTTTCTATGCAGAACAAACCTGGGTTTACCATATGGATACTACTCACTTTTGTTGGGAGGAAAAAGTCTTGAACTGACTTGAGGTTCAGTACACCTGGTCTCACTTCTGGATGGGTGGATGCAAAGGAAGTGGACAAGCCTCTGACTTGTGGGGTATATGTGTATCAAACAGTCAGATCACTGGGCTACAATGCTACAATACAATGTAAAGATTCATTGTATGGGAGGAAGTTAAAGATCTATATCTGTTTGAATAACAAACTAAGGTAGCTTCCTAATCTTTTGTTATCATTCCTCTAGAGAGGATGGACTTGCTACTGATGTGTTGCTTAGAAGCAACGAAGTCCTTAATCCTCCAACTCTTGAAGGTTGAGCACCAAACAGAGGACAAAGAAAATGACGATGATGACAAGGATAAAGCAGAAGATGAGGCAGGATGCCTACGTTGTTTCATCTTGGAAAAACAACCATACCTCTCCCGGAAGACTATGTCAACTTTGTTTAACACAGCCTGAGCTAGTGTGTCTGCAGAAAAGAGCATGAGCAGGAGAGGTCATGTCAAAGCCTATCGATGATCACTGAGCAGTCACTGTCATGGCGGCTGAGATGAGAGAGCAAGATGTCTTAACAGGGTCGACCCAAGGTAAAAAATCAGAAGGTCCGATGAGAGACAAGACGGCATCAGGAATAACACTCGACCCAGGAGACCACTGTGGAGGGCTGGAGGACTGGTAATTGTCATGGCAGCTGACACTGGGATGCAAGAGGACATAAAGTGGGATAGAGTCCATCTAAGATTGGTACCCTTGATGGGCCTAACGAGCCCAAACGCCTTACATCATCTGTGCATCCAATTCTGAGAGAGTAGAACAAGATGGCGCTGCCTCCACCCTCTCAGGGGGGATACCTTTCCTCCCAAGGGAATGGGGGCAGCATGAGGTGCAATAATGCTTGACCCCTCTCCCAAAACTTCCAAGGGTGAGGCCATGGAAGAATGAGAAGGGGTAAAAACTTTGAATGAAGAAGCAAAGGGAGAATTATTATTCATGGAAGAGGCAGAGCAGAGAGCAGAGTGGGGGGGGGGGGAATCTTGTGAAGCATCCATTGAAGGAGGGGAGAACCCTTCCCAAGATGGCATCACTGACTTCCCCCAACCCCCTATTCTTCTTCTCGGCAAAGATCCTCCATGCTCAGAAGACCCAGAACAACACTTGGAGCAAGGATTAGTAATGTTACAGGCATTCACTCTGCACTTACTACCAGTAGAATGAGGATCGGTCTCAAAGGAAGCAAGGAAATGAAAACAAGGATAGGTGGTTACTCCATGGTATTTAATCCGAGGTTCTGGAGAAGGCTTAGATGGGTTTGCATCACAAAAACCAAGACATGCACACCCACACCCACACCCAATTGCAAAATATAAAAATAAACCAAGCAAAACATGGGCAAACAAGAAACACCAGCTTTGGGAGGGGCAAAGAAGAAACTGGCGATGTCCAGGGGTTCAAGACAGGTCGACAACTAATGTTTTACACATACCAGCAGCTGAACCACAATGCCACAGATTCCTTGTATTACAATTTTATTGTCTTTACCTGTTTCTAGCTGGTGCCAGATGATTTATCCTTATTTACGCCCCAGGTTTGTTACGCATATAAACAAGAATATTTTAGCCCAATTTGTAAGGGTTACAAATAAAAAAATGTAGTTCATGTCTTCTAAAAATAATTTTTTTTCCTTTAGGTGCAGACAGTCTAGCTTACCTCAGCATTGAAGGCTTAATCAAGGCTGTGAAGGAAGGTGCATCTTTAAAAAATGGGGCACCTGTGGGCCACTGTACAGCTTGTCTGGATGGAAAATATCCTGTCCATCTGGAGTGGTAAATTTATTTAACCGATATGTGCTAATTTTAATATTACAGTAATTTGAAGTCTATAGAATGTATATATTGTTATTATGTATTATCAGATGCAGTTTTTACCAATTGACCATGACAGCTTCAGTTAATTATGTATGTTGGCAATAAAATTGTTTAATCAAGTGTATCTTTAATGTTCAGTGGTAAAAATCTTGAAGAGGTAAGGAAGGAGTGGAATGGAGGGAAGGGAAGGAAAAACAAAAGTAAAACAAAGCTTATGGTGAATTGAAAAGATGAAAAGTGAAACAATCAGCAAAGTTGTCATGGCTAAGGTGTACCAAATGCAACTGGAAGTGTCCCAAGAGGAGCTCAGGATTACAAAAATATACATAGAGTAAGAGATTTTTGATGCTAGAATTGTATTAAAAGTACAAATTGGGAAGAGGAAGGAGTTAGGAACCTTGTTCTGACAGATGGGCGAGTGTTCAAGAAGCAAAGTTTTTCTGTTACCTTCAGAAGCCTGGACTGAAACAGGAATTGAGAGAGCATTAAGAAAGTGACTGGAGCTTGGATAAAATGACAAATTTCAACAGAAATTTGTATTTTTCCTAACATAAAAAACCACATCATGTGATCAGGATATCCTTAAACGCATGAGCAGACAGCTATGAATAGACTAGCTTTGAAGTGTAGCACTAGCTACTTAAGGCATACCCAGGACCTTGCATCCTCAATTGTGAGTTAGTTGGAGTGGCACTGTGCCATACATTTACTAAAGGAGAACAGGAGAGACTGGGCAAAGAGTGGTAGAACAAGAATGATAATTAAAACCACATAATGTGGGTTTGTTTGTTAGGAAAAATACACATCTCTGGTTAATCTGTCATTTATTCCCATACAGAAACAAACCCACAAAATCATGCCATTAGGACTCGCAGAGAGAAAGGAGGAGGATCTCTCCAAAAACAATTAAACAATTAGCAAGAGATGATACATGTAAGAATTTCCAAGGACGGTACTTGCTCTTGCTTATGGATTTCCATGGACATCTAAGCAGTGTGAAAGAGCTCCTGGGCCAGTTCTGTTTCCAATGGAGCTAGAAGACCTCACTCAGTTTATACCACAAGCTGAAAGTTTAGCAGTGTGATGAAGCATATGCCCAGCTATGAGGCTATATCATAGAGGGAATATAGGAGGGAATATACATGGAGTTGCGATCTCTATACCAGTAATATGTTGTTTAGTGGTCTTCCACCAGGGTGGCGCTGCAAAGCCTTCCAGCCATCTTTAAAGGTCTGGTAACCTGCAAATTGAATTAGTGGGATTGTGAATTTTTTTATTGTTAATGTTTAATGAAGAAGTGTTTAGCAGCTGTTTAGGGTTTAATGATAAAGTGTTCAGTGAATGTTCAAGAGTAAGTGTTTAGAGAATGCTTATGAGTTAAATGTTTAGTGAATGTTTAGTGTGTAAGTATTTAGTGAATTTTTACTTGGTGTTTTATGGTTAAGTGAAAGTTTTGTGACGAGATAAGAGGTGACCCAGTAAGCGTCATACTTGTCGATGGCATCCCGCTAGGCGGCAGCACACGAAAGCCAAAGCAGTGGAGACCTGGAGGAGGGGGATGGTGAGCAGACAAGAAATGCAACAATAGGCCATCCAAGGAGGAAGAACCCCAAAGGCCTTGGGATGCCCAAACAGCCACTATCTTGTGTGATTCTATATCTGAAACAAAGGAAGAAGATGGAGTATCGTCCTCCCCCTCAGGAGGGAGATTACCTCCCATGAGAGAGGTGGCCATGTTATACACAAAGTTATCCTGTATAATTCCTGATACTTCCATAGACAAATCAATGGAAGAAAAGGAAGGGAGACCGGGTGACGAGAGTAGCAGAAGGAAATTTCTGGAAGAAAAGGATGCCGAACAGTCCTCTCGGGGAGGTGAAAAACCTTCCCAAGAAGGACAATTAGATACTTTATGGACTACAATGTTACCTCTTCTTGAAGAAAGCCTTCCACTGCAACACAGGCCAGGAACGCCACTCCCAGAAAGGGTTAATGATAGTGCAAAAATTGGAACGGCACCTGCTGAAAGTGGTATGGGGGTCAGTAATGGAAGACTCCAAAAACCTTGAACATGGAAAACCTGGAAAACCCAGACACATGCATTGATGGGACCTATTACTCTTAGTGGAATCCATGATAAAGGACACGCAGACACATCCACACACTGAAACCAAGACACAAATAAATCGTGGGCTAACAAAGAAATTGGCTTGGGAAGGAGTGCGGACAAGCAACTACATACTCTCAAAGGCAATCAAAGAAAGACTGACACATCACAAGGTACAAAGCCCAGTCGTTGACCAGCTTACATATTGATTATAAATTTGTCATTATTCAAGTTATCGTGGAAGGTAGGGAGAATTTTTTAGAATTTTTTTCTTACACCATGTGCATTTACATATCTTCCTCTTTCCATCGATGTGTTTTTTCTACCACCAAGTTTCTCTTCCATGGAATGTATCTGGAGGTCAACGTCAGTCCTTTAACTTCTGACCACTGTGCATCCAAACCGCTAGATGATTCAAGACAGGAAATTGCCCTGGCCCCCACTCCAATTGTTCAGGTAGTATGTGACAACTGAGATGATGTTCCTCAGAATGACTGTATCTTGCCCTGAAGGTACTCTTGGAAGTACTGCAGAGCCAACCAGGCTGCTTTCATTTCCAGGACATTGATGTGTTCTTGACATTCCTTTCCTTTCCATTTCCTTGAAAAGGGATTTTGACGTAGGAAAAATCTATTTCTGGGCGAGGAAGCCCTGTCGCCCAGTGAAATAGGTTCCTTCAGCACTATTTCTAAGGTAAAATATTGCTAAAATACCAGAGAACTGCTAAATTGGACCTGCCAGAATATTCCGGCTCGCTCACCTTCATTAAAAGTTGTCGGTATAGTACTGGGGAGAGTGAAACTCACTACCACGGCACCCTCTCCAATTAGCCTCTCCTACATCAAAAACTATTTCACGGAGCGACACGGCTGAGCCCAGAAATGCACTTGTTGTTTAGGTGGGCACTGCACCCTTTTTGGGATGTGTCTGAGAAGCTAGCATCTCTGGAGCCAACTAACTTGACTGCATTCCCTGCAAATGATTTGTGGATCTCTCCACCACTGCAAATCCCATTTTGTTTCTCTTGTAACAGCAATCAGGTCTCTTGAACTTCTCTGATTTTTCTCCTTTTTCTTTAGATTGCATTGCAAGGAATGTATGTAGGGTCTGGCCCTTGGCACCAACTTCTCCAGAGAGACTAGATGTCCTATTAGGATTTGCCACTTCTTTATTGGTTGGAGCTGATTGGAGAGGAACATGTTCAAAATCTTAGGAACTTGTCTATTCTCTCCTGTGGCGGAAAGGCCTTCGACTTCCGAGTGTTTATCATCATAACCAAGTACGTATCTTATGTCCTGAGTTGGAATTAAGTCTGATTTCTTGTAGTTGATAGGAATCCCCAGGGTCTTTCACATTTCCAAGATTAAATCTGTCACTCCTGGCCTGTTTTGTTGTCAGTGCCAGAATGAGCCAATCATCCAAGTAGTATCTTCATATAAAAATTCCTCTCGTGGGCCCATTCTGAAATCAGTTGAAAGACTCTGGTGAATACTTGGGGAACCCTCTCTAAACCAAAGCAGAAGGCCCTGAACTGATGTTATCTTTCCAAAGACAAAATGTAGGAACCTTCTGGAGGAAGGATGAATGAGGATTAGGAGAAATGCAGCCTCTAGATCTAAGATGATTGATTGATTATAAAATTTAGGTCTTGAAAACCAAGTGCCGGAACCCATCAGGATTACTCGGCGCCCTAATGAAAGTGAAATATATAAATTAGTAAGATAAATTATGAATAAGTGAATGATACCAGTGTTCAAGTATGAACATAAAAAAAATGAAGAATGATGATAGATAAAATCAGTATCAAAATTTTATATTTAAAAATACATTATAAAATAAAAATAACTAAAATCTTTACTAAATATACTGAAATCATATCTCATTAAAATAACCAAATTCTATCATATAACACATAAGCTTATCTACCTCAACACCATCATTTAAAATTTCTAAAATAGTCTTCCCAGCAATTAAGTCCTTTACCCTAAGGCGATTATAGCTGACCATCACAGTGAGCACAAACTGGGGCACTGGCTCCCTCTAAAATATAACTGGGTGAAGTGGGTATGTGTTAGGATGATCTCGAATCTTCTGATGCGATTAAAACCCGAACTCCAGAAATCAATATTTTTTCTAATATTTGTGGATATAGGGGAAGGCCACCTCTGTTGCCATTTCTTACATATGCATCTTCTGAAATCCCCTCTCCTGATTGCTGCAAGAACTGATCTTGGTGTCTCTATCTTGAAAAGAGTCAATGAAGATATTTGTTCAGGGTTGACAGACCTGATACTGGTCTCCAACCCCCTGATGCCTTCTCTACCACGAAAAGGCGACTGTAAAAACCTGGTAAATTTCCTTTCACTATTTCTATACGTAGCCCCTTATCCAATATGTTCTGAAACTCTTGCTGAAGCACCCTCTGCTTCAGGGGAGTCTTTCTAGTAGGAGGGGAACTTGAGAGACATTGGTGACAAGAATGGTTTCTGCTGGAAGGGGATGTATCCTTCCTGATTGTCTGTACCATCCATTTCTCTGCACTCAATTTTCTGCCACTCTTTTCACTTGTTCCATAGAAAGGGCTCCACTCTGGTCTGATGAAGCAGATGGGGGGAGTATCTTTCACATCTACTGGCTCCCCTTGTGCCCATAGCATTGCATTTACTGGACCCAAAGGGAGCAGTGGACCGACATTGTTGTTTTCTTTCCTTCCGTTGTCTACTTCTGGATTGGGAGCCTTGACGAAACCTCTACCGAAAAGGTTGTCCTGTAGATCTAGACTGTCTACCCTGGTTATTGGAACTGAAAGGTTGTCTTCTGGATGTTGGTTTAATGGAGGACGATGGTGAAATGTAATTGCATCCTCCCTCCTGTCTGAAATCGCCTTATCTAGATGTTTTTGGAGAAAGTATCCAGACATATCCGACAAAGGACTCTTCCTCATATTCGACCAATTGTCTGAAGAAATTTGCCTTAGCGCCACAGAAAGGAGATTCTTTTCTTTTCAAAAGAATATTAGCCCACAAATTAACTATATTATTTGTCATTTACCCAACAGAAGGAAGAAATCTTTTATCACTAACCAGATATTAGACAGTTCTTTCACCAAGCTTTAACAGTTGTCAAGCCAAGAGACTGCTCTTAGAGTCCTCCCCAAGGCTATCATGGGCATTGTTGGATTAGAAATACATATGTCAACTTTCAGCTACATCCGATGCTTTGACAAGGAGCAAAGTCCAAAAAACCGTGTTACAGAGGCCCTGAATCTCATAGTAGCACATCCTTAATTTCTGCCGTTGTCATAGAGTCGTCGTCCTCCTCCTCGCCGCTGCTAGAGAACCCTTCTTGAACGACGTTATGTTGCATGGCCTCCAACTCCTTCAGGTCATCCATCGTAAGCTCCACTTGGGGCTCCTCGTCGACGACCAACACAATGGACTAGCCGAGTGCAACGACCTCATCAAGATCTGGTTGCGAAACAGTTTCAGGATCGTCAACTGTTCCTGAATCTGCTGCACCAGCTTCGCCCACGTAGAATCCCTCGAAGTCTCAGGCGGAATTCAAGGTTCGCCTCGAAACCTTGTGCCAAGCTTGGTCGATGAGTCGGGTGCATATCATGATATCGGAATGCTCCTTCCAAAATTCACGCATGGTGAGGTTTGTGGTATCGGTGATGTCGAAACATCTCTTGAAAAGATGTTTCGTATACAGCTTCTTGAAGTTCGATATCACTTGCTGGTCCATGGGCTGGAGGAGAGGGGTGATGTTAGGCGGAAGATAAAGAACCTTGATAAACAAATACTCCGCTAGGATATCTTCCTCGAGGCCAGGAGGGTGAGCAGGGGCATTGTCCAACAACAGCAGACATTTCAGAGGGAGGCGCTTCTCTTTCTTCACTGTCGGGCCAAAACACAGATTTACCTACTCGGTGAACAAAAGTCTCGTTACCCAGGCTTTCGCATTAGCCCTTTGCATCACTGGAAGCTTCTCCTTAAGCACTTTGTGGGCCTTGAAGGCTCGAGGAGTCTCCGAATGATACACAAGTAAGGGCTTCACCTTGCAATCCCCACTGGTGTTTGAACAAAGTGCGAGCGTAAGCCTGTCTTTCATAGGCTTATGCCTGGGTATCTTCTTCTCTTCCTGCGTGATGTATGTCCGATGAGGCATTTTTTTCCAAAAAAGGCCAGTCTCATCACAGTTGAAGACTTGCTGAGAACTGAAGCTTCTTTGAGAGTCATCTCGTCGAACGTCTTAATAAAGGCTTCGGCCGCTTTCGTGTCCGAGCTGGCTGCCTCCCCATGCTGCACCACCGAATGAATGAAAGTCCGTTTATGGAATTTTTTGAACCACCCATGAGAAGCCTTGAAGTCTGGGGTTGGCGTCGATGTCCCTTCTCCTCCGTCGTCTTCGGCTTGGGCAATCAAATTGAAGAAAATAGCGCTGGCCTTGTGGCAGATTGCCATCACGGTTATCGTATCGCCGGCGATTTCTTTGTCTTTATCCAGACAAGAAGCAGCCTTTCCATTTCATCATGCATGTGGCTCCTCTTGCTGGACAAAATAGTCACGCCCTTGGAAGGTGTAGCTGCTTTGATGACATCCTTCTGCGTAAGGATGGTGCCTATTGTCGACGGATTTCGGCATACCAGCTTCATATTTTTTAATGATCTCCATCTTCGTCTCCAAAGAAAGCATCCTCTTCTTTCCTACTTCAACTTTCTTGGGACCCATGACTACGTATATACTGTATGTAATTAAGTTATGTAGTACGTATATGTATGAAGTAAAGTTCTCACACAACACGATAAAGTAGTACTACAACGAAATCGCTAACAAATTTACGTTAATAAACGAAATCTTATAGAATGAATGAATTCCGCATGCTTACGATACCGATGATGCCGCGAAGTGGTTGAAAAAGCATGCTGCTACGTAGATGCATGTTGGGATCGTGGGAGAGATGCTGACTAATAGGAGAGAAGGACCTTATGGCGGTGACTAGCATCAGGAACCTTTTGTATCTTGAACAATTTTCGTATGTAGAGCCGCAAAAATCTTTGTAGTATTTACTTTCGTATCTCGAGTTTTTCGTAAGTTAAGCCTTTCGTATCTCGAGGTACCACTGTATCTAGAATCACCAAGAACAGTTTTTTTTTTTTTAAACTTATAAGGTGATTTAGCTACTTGAATAGAGAAGGATAATGGGTATAAAAAGCTGAAAAAAGTCTGGCAGGGTGTAGCAGAAAACAAGGCTTAGTGAAAGGAGGAATGTAGTACAAAACTTTCACAATTTACTGTAATTTTGCATCTTCCACACCTCAAACAAATAATATCAACAGACAGTGCTAATCAATGACTTGTATGACAAATTAAATTTATTCAACAAGCACAAATACTCGGCTGACGTTTTTCTCCAAAAACACTTCACCTATATGTAATCACTGCGATAAACCCTTAAACGCTGAAGCGGTATTTTAAAAATCGTCTCCTGTATGCCGGCGGCATTCGCGAGTGAGCACCGAAGCTGAAAAAATGTATTTTTCAAAAAATCACAGCGCGCTTAGTTTTCAAGATTAAGAGTTCATTTTTGGCTCCTTTTTTAGTCATTGCCTAAAGTTTAGTATGCAACCATCAGAAATGAAAGAAAATATCATTATCATATATAAATACTGGGATATATGAGTGCAAAAAATATTTTTTTTCATATATAATTGTATACAAATCGCGCTGTGAGCAAAACTGTTAAAGATAAAGAGTTAAATTTTTCGTTGTATTGTACACTAAATTGCAATCATTTTGGTATATAACACATTGTAAAACGATCAAGACAACACAGAGAAAATATTATCACAAAATGATGCATGATTTCGTAACTCGCGGACGTAAAAAAAAGCAGTTTTAAAAAATTCACCATAAATCAAAATATTGTGCTAGAGACTTCCCGTTTGTTGCAAAATGAAGGTAATTGATTGAATATTACTAGACTGTAAGTATTGTAGCTTACAATTGCAGTTTTCGACCATTTCGGTCGAGTTAATGTTGACCGAAGGACGAATTTTTTCTATTTATCATTATATATATGAAAATATTTCAAAACTGATAAAAGCTACAACCATAGGTTGTTTTTAGTTGTATTCTACAAGAAATTGTGCACATTTTCATATATAAAATTTTATGTAACGGCTAATTTAAAATGGTGCAAACATTACGACAATCGGACAAAAAAATTTATGATTTTTTCGGAAAAGTTACCACGCGGACGTAAGGAAAATGTTTTCTTTTCATAAATTCACCATAAATCGAAATATTGTGCTAGAGAGTTCCAATTTGTTGCAAAATAAAGGTAAATGATTGACTATTACTAGAATGTAATAGTTTTAGCTTACAATTGCGTTTTTCGACTATTTTGGTCGAGTCAAAGTTGACCGAAAGTTGAAATTTTGGCACTTATCGTTATGTATATGAAAATATTTCAAAACTGATAAAAGCTACAACCATGAGTTGTTTTTTGTTGTATTCTACATGAAATTGCACACATTTTCATATAGTATAACACTTTATGTAACGGCTAATTTAAAATGGTGCAAACATTACGATAATCGGACGAAAAAAATTCTGATTTTTTTAGGAAGAGTTACCGCGCGGACGTAAGGAAAATGTTTTTTTTTCATAAATTCACCATAAATCGAAATATTGTGCTAGAGTCTTCCAATTTGTTGCAAAATAAAGGTAAATTATTGAATATTACTAGAATGTAAGAGTTTTAGCTTACAATTGTGTTTTTTTACCATTTCGGTCGAGTCAAAGTTGACCGAAGGTTGAAATTTTGGCACTTATCGTTATGTATATGAAAATATTTCAAAACTGATAAAAGCTACAACCATGAGTTGTTTCTAGTTGTATTCTAAATGAAATTGCGCACATTTTCATATATAACACTTTATGTAACGGCTAATTTAAAATGGTGCAAACATTACGACAATCGGATGAAAAAACTATTGATTTTTTCGGAAGAGTTACAGCACGGACATAAGGAAAATGTTTTTTTTCATAAATTCACCATAAATCGAAATATTGTGCTAGAGACTTCCAATTTGTTGCAAAATAAAGGTAAATGATTGAATATTACTAGAATGTAAGAGTTTTAGCTTACAATTGCGTTTTTTTACCATTTCAGTCGAGTCAAAGTTGACCGAGGGTTGATATTTTGGCAATTATCGTTATTTATATAAAAATATTTCACAACTGATAAAAGCTACAACCATGGGTTGTTTTTATTTGTATTCTACATGAAATTTTGCACATTTCCATATATAAAACTTTATGAAACGGCTAATTTAAAATGGTGCAAACATTACAACAATCGGACAAAAAAATTTATGATTTTCTCGGAAGTTACCGCACGGACGTAAGGAAAATTTTTTTTTTTTTTCCCATAAATTCACCATAAATCAAAATATTGTGCTAGGGACTTCCAATTTGTTGCAAAATAAAGGTAAATGATTGAATATTACTAGAATATAAGAGTTTTAGCTTACAATTGCATTTTTTTTTACCATTTCAGTATACTAGTCAAAGTTGATCAAAGGTTGAAATTTTGGCACGTTATTTATATGAAAATATTTCAAAACTGATAAAAGCTACAACCATGAGTAGTTTTTTGTTGTATTCTACATGAAATTGCACACATTTTCAGATATAATACTCCATGTAACGGCTAATATATAATGGTGCAAAAATTATGTCAAAAGTGACGAAATAATTTCCGAGATGTGTCGCTGATACTTTTTAGTCCTAGAAGAAAGAAATTCGCGCTTGCGCGCCTGGGTAATGATTGTAAACAAAACAACACCTTGATCCGTGAGCTCATAGCATCCCCCAAGGTGCATGATTCAAAAGTTTTCGCCTAGTAGCCCTATAACTATTTTTACACGAATTAAAGAAAAAAAACTTTTTTATATCGACGTCCAACCGGCACCCAACAGACAATTTATATCGACGTTTAATACGTCCAATTGGCGTTAAATGGTTAAATATGCAATGAAGTATCACTGAACAATAAGAAGATAAAGTAAAATTTCACTTACCTTCAATTGGTCACACTGAATCTGATCCATGGGTATTTGATGAATAACCCACATGAGAATCCCTGAATGCAAAGGTGAGTAAATAACACCTGAAGTTAAATATATCTTGAGGACTGTCCAGCTTTCACAGACTGTCAAGCTGGATGGGGCTTTAGTCTTCACAAAAAATGTGGCGTGCCCAAGTTCTTTTTGTTGTAGCAGTCACAATTTACAGCTCCATTACATATTATTAAGGTAAATACAAGCGGAAACTTTAAATGTTTATTATAAAAAGACTTTTTTTAAATTAAAATAAAATGAAGAGTAAACATTACTTGAATAAAGCACAGGAATCAAAACCTTTCACCATAAAATCATACTGCAAACTAACTGTCAATGGATGATTATCTTGGAAGTCCTGTGATTTGAAAATTAGCAGTATGATTTACAAATCTGTATAAGACTACTGAATACTTTGTCAAGTACAATAGCTCTGTATTGAATCCATTTTCAATTACTCCACTTATATGTGCCTCACAAAAACAGTGGTGTAGATATTAAATGTGTTATGATACCAAGGATGTTACTAATGTATACAAATACAGTTAACAGTAAGACTGGGTGATAAAGTCTTTCCCAAGTTCTGTATTTGCATAAAGTAATTTTACAAAACATTACCTTGCACTGTTGAAATAAACCATTCTATATGAGAGCTTTACACTTATCAAAATGAGAGGCTCTGATACAGTAATGGTTTATTACTATGATTTTACATAGTACTCAAGGAATTAGTTACACTGCATTTCACTAACTTTTGCAACACTGAATTAAATACTACACCAAACTAATATTTTAATATAAATGATCTCCAGGTAAATAAAACCTTTTACAAAAATAACATTTTCCAAGAAATATACAGTAAATGACTTAACAAAAAAGAAATATTTTGATAGCTACAGTGTACACAAAGATAAAGGCTTGTTTAGTCAACAGACATTTTGTTGAATGGGCACCTTCATATGACACACCTTAAAATGGAAAGATGTTTGGTATTTTTTTAAAATGTCAGTACAAAGTGGGAATAAGGTTATTTTAACAATATCTCATTTGAATATAAAACAGATAAAACATTATTCTTATTTTTGTTTATTTTTGGCTTAACTGTAATGAAGTCATTATTGTGTATGGACATTAATAAAAAAATAAAAAAATTAATCAGATGACATTTCTGTCCTGCCGAGGTGGGTCCCAGCTCATCATAAAGAGTGTAGTGAGGTTTCATTCAGCAAATTATCCATTGAGCCAAGTGTCTGTTGGTTAAGTATTTAGGTATGAAGAAGACTGTTCCCAGGATTTATCTGATAGTAATGTTTACCTTTCTAGCTCAATATAACTGTACACAATTGTTTCCATGAGTTATTTTGCATAATTCTAATACAGCAGAGGAAGTTGGTTTTATAATGAAAATATAAAGTTAAAATATAGTTATATACACTAAAATTAGAGACTAGAAGTTTATTTACACTTAATTTGACAATCCAGTGACAAAATTGTCTTTTCACAAGATATGGTGAAGACTAACTTGTACAATTCACAGCTACCTTCGATAAAACTTGTCTGAAAGGGGTGTTTATATAAACTAGAGATGCATCAGATATCTGCAGAACATCTGTATAATTTTTCAAATCTGCATCTACTCTTGATAAATAAAAACATCTGCATCTGCTTTTGCAATGAGTTAAATATCAGAGATGTTTTGGATGTTCAGTCCATGGAACATCTGCAAAATAGTATTAAGTACGACATCCACATATCTCTAAATTCTGACATCCAATACATCTCTAATATAAACATTTGATATCTGAACAGTTGTTGACACATCCTATGCTACTGCAACACCAAGAAGGGTTTTATGGTTCAGTGCTTTGATTTTCTTTTGTTTAATAAAATATATCCACCATATATCTACTGTATACTTGAAAAATCTTTGGAAGCTGTTAGTAACTTTCCTACATATGGTAAAATTAAGACTGATAAGCAGAGGAATTGCTTGGAGAGGAGTTTTCTTATTCAAGTTTATCAGTAAGGCATGCAAGGTTAGGACAGCTCAGAGCAGTCATGTTTAAAGCTACATTTTTTCTAAACTGTTACCCTTAACAATGAATAAACATTTATGGCTACTTCATATATATGTCAAAAGAATTCTACTTTTAATGAGTGTTGGACTACATAAAAATACAAGTTTTACTGAAAAATATCATAGACAATAATTAAAACAACTGCACCAACATACAATGCTATAAATGTTAAAAGTGAAAATGCCAGACAAGTCTATTCATTTGTTACTTGTACAACAGTGAAAGTAACAAATAAAAGGAGTTGGCTATTATATAACAACAAAGGTTAATTTTAAAAAGTAAAGATACAGTACTGTGCTTTGCCATTCAACAGAGTAACAAAATAAAAATGGAGAACAAATCCTACTCCAGTGTGTCAAAACAAACAGCCCAACAGTAATAATGAGATCTCTAAAATGATCATGATTTTTCTTCATCTTCCTTCACCAAGCAATTTAGAAAATAAAATGGGAAATATGCAAGAGGGAGGATGCGTGGAGGCAAGCTATTGTGTGAAACAAAGTGGGAGGAGGAAGAGAATCTTGGAATTTGACCAGATGCAGAGTGCTATTGAAATGTATGGTTCTTCTTGATATGGCTTGCCAGGTGGCTCTTCCAACCGGATCGAAAAGGGCAAAAGGGGCAACAGAAAGGCTTTTCCCCTGTGTGTTTGCGAATGTGGCGCACAAACACACTGTGCCAGGGGGTGGAGTAATAGCAGGAAGAGCACAGATGAACCTTCTTTGTGCTACAAGCCTCACAGTTCTGAAACGAGAAACATAATGAACACCAAATGTGCCCAAGAGGTCTTTTCAATTCAAAGATTTATTGCTACTCATCTTGCCTAAACTACTTTTCAAGATTTATGGTAAAACAAAACTGTGAGACTTGCTCTTTTATATCAACAATAACCAAATCATTTCTGAAGTGATATGGTAAATTTGAGCTCAATACCACTGATTAAATTTAACATAGTAAGGAAAAATACTGTTAAGAATCTACTTAGGAAGGAACACTAAAACTCTAAGTCGAGGGTGATGTAACTATCTATGCAAAAGGTAATCATATAGCTATTAAAACACAATCATGAATGCTATAACACTGCATACACTTATTGATCAGTCTGTCATTTTTCAAAACTAATTCTGTATGTAAAACTTTCCCCACGTCTAAAATTTTACTAGTTAAGAGAATTTGCAAAGAAAATAGCAAAAAGCCTTGTGCTTTAAATCACATTTCGTTGAAAACAATTAGTTTCAGATCCTAACCTATGAGTAACTAAAATAATGTCTCATTAATCTGGATATAGAATGTGTAGCACTTGTACAGTTTCCGAAGTTTGTGTTCATGGATTTGGCTTTGCAACATATCATCATAAAATCTGTGGGATAAAAACTATGTACACCAGAACCTGCTAGTGCAATTTAATGACTTGGAAAGGATGTGGGATGTATCAACTCTTAATACCCCCCAAGTTAATCACCAAAAATATGTTGACATTAAAGATTGTGCATTAGGCCTAGGGAGTCATTTCAAGGCTGAAGTTAGTTTAGAAATCAACAAAAGCAGCAAAACAAAAATTAAGAATCTATTTATAATTTTTGGCACACCTTTTTCTTGACTTAGAGCAAAACTGCTACATATAGCCCTTTGTTAGGAGAAAAATAAAATTTTTAGGTTACTGGCAATAATCAATATCCCTTACATACAGAAGTTTGCTATTCAGAATGAAAATGTTTTGTACTGAAATTTCAGGGAAAATTTTTCTTATTATATTCCTTTAATGTTTCAGTACTAAAAAATAGTATAAATGTATAAAGACATATTGCATCACATACCATGAATATTACAGTTCTGATGCCAAACAACAACTGCAAAGGGATACAGTGACATTAAGGTGAGATATAATATCACCAAAAGGTCTCTCAGAGCTTTGGGATTAAATCAGAAATCATGATGTGTTTTCATGTGCTTTGTGACAACGCTCTTGCGAAAAGACCTATAAGAGCAGTATGTGCAAGAAAACATCTTCTCTCCTGTGTGAGTAGCAAGGTGCTCAACATATAATGCGTGAAATTGACTTGAATACCGACAGTACGGACAGTGATACAACGTACGAGGATCCTGCGACTCAGAAGTTTTATTTTTATCATTTCCACCATCACTGCCTTTACCCTGGGGAAAAGAGCAAGCCTCACGTGTCTGAAAAGAACGAAAAGTAAATTCTGTCATAGGGATTTTGTTCCCAAAAACTTTTTAATGGGCCTAGTAACAGCTACCTGTATTAAATGGCAAGAGGAAAACCAATGCATGGATTTCCTATTCTGAATCTACCTGCAAGGAAAAGTAAAATCTAAATGTTTTGTGATTATTTTCTGATGAATAAGAAGGGATGATTTAGTGCTGTTTTTCTGATTCTTTTAGCTCCATTCTCTACATATGATTTTTAAGAATTACAGCATTATAACACAAACTTTTAAATATGCCTCCCTCATTTTTTTAAGTGCACCTGAAAAAAATCATGTGAAGATCACATAACATTATTTTAAGGAAAACTCTGGTGTGCAGAACACACAACAATCCCAGTAAGAGTAACGATTATTACACATAACTCGTACTATACGGATTTTACAAGTACATAAATTCAAGTCATTGAGTAAATGTTTCCCCTTGCTGATCTATGTAAAAGGACTAAACCAATGTCTTCCTTTGAAATATAGTTCTTAAAAATGAACAATCCAGTCGACCCTCAGGATTTGCAGACTCACCGACTTGTGGACTTTTATATCGAACATATATAGTACATGTTGTTCATAGAAATTTGCCAATTCACAATATTTTCCACTAAGAAATATTCACAAATCAGTGTTTTCATATCAATTTTGTGACTAAATATACTTTTTGTAATAAAACACTTAAAATATACTTGGGTATAAGCATTTTTAGCCTTTCTTTTGAGCCTGAACCTATCAAAATAGGCATTCTATGCATTTATAGAGGGGGTTTAAGTATGTATTTGTGGATTTCACCTATTCGCAGGGGGGTGTGGCACCCACCCCCTGCAAATACGGGAGGCTTCACAATACTATATGGTAAGAAGGAAAAACTTGGCTGGCTTTCACTAACACAAGGATAACTTTTGACCTGAACCTGTACCACATAACCCTTAATGTAGAAAGGAACAACTGCTTTGGATCAGTGACTCTAGTCTAATAATTAAATTTCTATCAAAGGAACCTTTGCAATGGTAAAAACTGAATAATAATGGAAAGATAAGGAAGATTAAAATGGGAAAGAGCACATAAATGGATCATCCTCCTCATCACTACTGCTCTTGTACAATTTTTCCCCCTAATATCTGTTGCATTTTTTCCCGAATTCACACATGGTTTGGGTTCTTATCTACGCTCTTTCCACATGCCTATCTGGCCATTCCTACAAGTACCTAACTGTCCTGTTACTTCCATATCTACTACAGTCCGACCTCTTGAAACTGACACCCTTGCGACCAGGCCCCTGTTGGACCACAGAAAATCCGGATGATAGAAATCAACCCTAAAAATCCCCTTATGTAAACAAAGTCTTGCCAGTTCATTCCACATATATAGTGCTGTGTTATCAAAAGTAGAACAAAGATTATGAATAATCACTGTCATTCATTAGGTTTAATTTCTTAGGAAAATCTGACCTGGTCTATAAGTATCTCTCTGGAAATGCTTATACCTTCATTATGTTGGAATTTAAGCCTCTTCATAAGCACAAAATTCTGATCTCCTGACACCCTTTACAGTTGTATTCAAAATAATGATAATTTTTGTAAAACTGTTGTGTTACATATTGTATGTAATTATATTTCATACATTATTGTCATATTATTGTATCATAATTTATGAGTATAGCAGTCACATGCCATTTGCATTCTGCTAACGTTTACATTCTTAAAATCATCAGCTGACTGAATGTGTTTTACTGGCATCATCATAGCCAATAGTTAGTAACTGCTATGCATTTTTGAGATTATAAATGCAGTAAATTAAATGATATAAAGCAGTGATTTTGCCAGTATCAGCTGTACCTTTTGCCTCTTACAAAATGTTTTGTGGCCTGCATATTATTTGTTTATTCTGCCACAGCTACAACTGTATATTCAGTAGCATACTTTCTTAACACTCTCCTCTCCACTGAGTGAACAATGAATAACATTTATTCTATTTTTACTTATGGAAGTCACCACTGAAAATTAACAAATTTTTAACAAGTCGACAACTGTAATGCAACCATTAATGAATGAGTGTTAGTTATGGTAACTTAATCGGCAACTGGCGGTTTTTTTATTTGACTGTTTATGTCACTACTTGCTGTTGTTTATGCCTGTCTTGCAAGCAGTAGTAAGCTGTTGTTAATTATTAGAAGAAATAATGAGGAATTCTTAGATAAGTCACAAGGTTGTTAGGCCTGATTTAATGTATGAAGATTTGCATTTAAGCTAATGAACTCTGGCTTCTAGGCATACTTACATATTGGTTAAGAAGTTACCTGATATAATAGTATGCATTTTCAATGGTATCTACTGAAACCAAGCTATGGCCTAGTCTAGTGAATCTACATACTGAAAATACATCTTGCACTATACACAATGTATATAATGAAATCATGCGTTTGGACAAAATTTCAATGACTGCATGATACACATGATTGGATAATACACAAGTATAAAGTACAATACAAAAATTACAGTTCTTTTGTATATACTGCATAATATTTAAGTTTCACAGAATGTTTTCAATGGAAATAAACTGTGCATATGTATTTAAGGAGAAAGCTTCAGATCCAAAATCTGAAAAAATTCCAAAACTGAAATGATGGGACACTGCCCTTGTGGCTGCCCAAGAACTACTGGTGGCTGATTCAAAAAGATCCCAGACCATGGAGTATTGGATTTCAGAGGTCAGACTATATTCTGTTCCTAATCTCCTCTTACTAAATGTTTAAACTGGCTAAGTCTACAAGATCTGTCTATTTTCCAGCCTTCTGGATATATTTCTCAGCAATGTAGTCATTTGTAATATGGAATTCCCACAGTGCTACAACCATGAATCATGCAGTTATGTGATATATCTTTAGGTTAAAAATTACATGATAAAACTTACAATTCATCACATACCCTAAAAATATTGTCAAAGAATTTTCCTTGTTCTAGCATATTCCCAACTTTCCAAACAACACACTTAAGTTTTTATATGTTGTTAGGTTACCATTGTTTCCCCAATGGTACAATCTTCATAGCTTGCCCTAAATGTAACAGAAGGGTTCCTGCAAGTGGAGGCCCTGATATATGTCTTCCATCAAGAACTTTGACTCTTGATGAACTGTTAAATTTAAAGCCAGTCTTTCTCTAATGAACTCTTCCTAATCTACATGACACTGACAATGCACAGCAGCTAAAAGCCAGAAGACCAAGTTCCTTTAAAAAACACCAAATACCATTTCCATAATACATAATTAGGGTTTTAGTGAACCTGGGAGAGGCATTCCAAAAACCTAAATTAATGATTTTGACTCCCATCTCTTCAAGGAAATCTACCAATTTGAGACCATCAGATTCTATTAAGAAAAATTTTGCCAACACAGGAATGTTAACGAAATATACTCCTTTGTATAGTGAGCAGACAAAGATATGCAAGCTCCTAACACTAACCTCCTTTATTTGCCTTTTACTAAGGAAATCAACCACAAAAATGAGCTCTATCATGAGATGCCTTCTAGAGAAATGAAAAAGAAATTGGACAGTAGACTAGTAAAAAGGAGTATACTGAGTAATTTACTGATCAAATTACTAGATCTAAAGTCACTGGAAGGTACACTAAAATAATCTGAGATAAATGTTGCCCCAAGAATAACAATGGATTAAGCTACAAAATTACATTTTTATAATAAAATAAAGTTTATATACTTCCCCAGCAATTACTTAGCTTAAGAGTTTCTAATTTGACAGCATAATTTTTGAAAATTTGCTGTAGCAATCGTCTTTCGTTTACGTAGGCGACTGGCCTCACCCACTTTTGGTGCAAGAGAGGAACAACTCAGCCAAGAGCTCAATTTTGTTTATGCTCTGATTTCCATGTGAGGGGAGGAGGGTGGGCACTATTCATAATTACTGGATAAGTATACAATGTCATTTTTATATAAGTAACTTATCCAGTAATTACATGCACATTTTGTACCCAAAAGCATTAAGTATAATTAATGAAATGAGAACAGTATAAAAAAAAAGGCTAGCATTGGGACAATACTTGTTGTTCTTTACCTGGTGAGAGAGCTAGATACTGCCTCTGGTTGGCACTCTTCTCAACCAATTAGTGGCATGGCAGTATAGCCAGGATCTGTAGTGGGATACTTCACAGTGAAGGAGTACTCCGATCACTGATGAAGCATATACCTTAATAAAAGACTGCAATGTAGGGAACACCCGATCGTCAACAAAGCTAACAAATATTTGCCCTGCCCAGGGTGCAGTACAACAAACAACATAACAAACCAGAGAATTACGATGGAATAGGTTCCAGAACCTATTGTGGAAATGCAAAATCCACAGAAATGTAAAAATACCTTCTAAAAATGCTTATAACTGGCATATATGTATGTATGTAACTGCCAAATACCTTGTACCCCTTAAACTAAAATGCTTATAACAATCTATTTTAACATATCACAGCTTAATTTGATAGTTAAAACAAAAATATAAATCATTATACTAAAAAAAATTTAATACATTTCAAACAAAAATACATCCCAAAACACCCAAATTAACCTTACATTAAAGTCTCCTACTATTGTTACTCTTAAGTAGGTTATATACACAGCTAAAATGCTTATAACTGCCTATTTTAACAGTTCATCACCAAACTTGACAGTTTAAACAAAAATATACCTCTAACTATCACCCCAGAACACCCTACTATCATCTCAGTCATGTTGGAAAATTAAATACCAGCCTACAACTGTTACTCTTGAGTATTCCCTATCATTCAAACGCATATTTTCTTTGGCCTACAGCACCTTTCTTTAATGCACTGGGCGTAAATTTTACATATAGTACGTATTGATATTTTCCTGTGTTGTAAGATGATTTTGAAATATTTACTATACAGATATGTATTTTAGGATAGTACTATTGTGTAGACAATATCTAAAATATGTGGGTGGTTTAGAACGACGGGACACGACCTGCAAAGAGAATGCTAGTTGGTACGTCATGTTAGTGTTTTCATGATTATGTACACATACATTTATAATAAAAAAAAATATTTCTGCATTACGTTCTTGGCTTACGTAGTTTTGTGGCTAGTCCTCACTATCTCTCATAAATTTATTAAAAAATTCTTGTGCTGTCATTTTTGTAGCATAAAATTTTCTGTGAAGTAATCTTCTCTCTCTCTTTCTTGTATATCAGTACTGTACTGTACATATCCTTTTAATGAAAATAATATAGTACTACATTACTGTACCATAAACACAAAAAACATGAAAATAAACAAATCCAGAAATTTCACAATAGATGACAGAGGTATATTGTTGCCATATTTTTGGCTTTGTCTGATTTATTGTACCGTATTCCATTACATGTTTAGTTCACTATGATTAGCCCACATAGTATAACAGTAGTACACAAGAGAATATTTTACCACTGTTGATGCTGTAACTCAAATCACCATAAAAATATTTATAAAATAAAATGTAGGCAACACTCCTACTCACATCCCAGCCAGTTTAGGTGCCTGTGCTCATCCCCAGCTCTCTCTCTCTCTCTCTCTCTCTCTCTCTCTCTCTCTCTCTCTCTCTCTCTCTCTCTCTCTCTCTCTCTCTCTCACTGAGATGAGAAATTTTCTATGGTACTTGTATGTATGATAAGTTTATTAATATTTTCAATTAATAATACTATAACTGTAGTTACAAAATCTCTCTCTGAGATAAGTCAAAGATGACAAATTTTTAATCAATTTGTATTTTTCATAGCTAACAAACCTGAGGTCTTAACAACAGTGTACAGTTAGTTCTATAGATAAACATGATGTTAGTATTTTATTGTTCATTTTTTCATTATTTTCATACTATAATTACATAAAAGTTTTTGCATCTCAATGAAAGCAGACTGGGAAATAAAATTAAAATATAATTTGCAAATATTTCATATACTGTATAGTAAACAATTCTATCATCCCAAAGCACTTTACAATACAGTAATATAACCTCAAATACCTATATCTTACATTACCCTTGACAGAGAGAGAGAGAGAGAGAGAGAGAGAGAGAGAAGATAGAGAGAGACAGAGAGAGAGACGAGAGAGAGAGAGAGAGAGAGAGAGATGAGAGAGAGATGTTAGTACGGATGTTTATGTTATTGTTTAATCTCATTAAACTTAATAAATTTTGAAAATTAGTACTGTAAATTATTATTTATCATAAAATGTAGTAGTACCCTTAAAGATATTTACATACACTTCTAACACTTCCAGCCAAAACAGAGGGAGAGTTACCACAATGACATATGTATTTTATGGGGCAGAGAGAGAGAGAGAGAGAGAGAATTATCATTTTTATTATATGATACCATTTAATCTTATTAAACTTATTAACCCTTAAACACCGAGCTGCTATTTACCAAAGTGTCTCTCGTATGCCGGCGGCGTTCAGGAGTTAGCGCCGAAGCGGAAAAAAAGTTATTTAAAAAAAAATCACAGCACGCTTAGCTTTTAAGATTAAGAGTTCATTTTTGGCTCCTTTTTTTGTCATTGCCTGAAGTTTTGTAGGCAACCATCAGAAATGAAAAAAATATAATTATCATATATAAATATTGGAATATATGACAGCGCAAAAATTTTTTTTATGTATAATTGTATAAATCAAGCTGTGAGCAAAACGGTTAAAGCTACAGAGTTAATTTTTTCCGTTGTATTGTACACTAAATTGGGATGATTTTGGTATATAACAAATTGTAAAACGATCAAAGCAACACAGAGAAAATATATCACAAAATTATGCATGAATTTGTAACGTGCGGATGTAAAAAAAAGTTTTTTTCAAAAATTCACCATAAATCAAAATATTGTGCTAGAGACTTCCTGTTTGTTGCAAAACGAAGGTAATTGTTTGAATATTACTAGACTGTAAGTGTTTTAGCTTACAATTGCAGTTTTCGACCATTTCGGTCACGTTAAAGTTGACTGAAGGTCGAATTTTTTCTATTTATCGTGATTTATATAAAAAATATTTCAAAACTGATAAAAGCTACAACCATGAGTTATTTTGGTTGTATTCTACATGAAATTGCGCACATTTTCATATATAAAACTTTATGTAACGGCTAATATAAAACGGTTGCAAACATTACGACAAACTAATGAAAGAATTTCTGATTTTTTCGGCAAGAGTTACTGCGCAGACGTAAGGAAAAAGTTTTTTCAAAAATTCACCATAAATCGAAATATTGTGTTAGAGTTTTCCAATTTGTTGCAAAATGAAGGTAAATGATTGAATATTACTAAAATGTAAGAGTTTTAGTTTACAATTGCATTTTTCGACTATTTTGGTCGAGTCAAAGTTGACTGAAGGTTGAAATTTTGGCACTTATCGTGATTTATATAAAAAATATTTCAAAACTGATACAAGCTACAACAATGGGTTGTTTTTTGTTGTATTCTACATGAAATTGCGCACATTTTCAAATATAAAACTTTATGTAACGGCTAATATAAAACGGTGCAAAAATTACGAAAACTGACAAAAGAATTTCTGATTTTTTCGGCAGCGTTACTGCGCGCACGTAAGGAAAAAGGTTTTTTTTTTAAAAATTCGCCATAAATCGAAATATTGTGCTAGAGTTTTCCAATTTCTTGCAAAATGAAGTTAAATGATTGAATATTACTAGAATGTAAGTATTTTAGCTTACAATTGCATCTTTCGACTATTTCGGTTGAGTCAAAGTTGACCGAAGGTAGAAATTTTGGCACTTATCGTGATTTATATGAAAATATTTAAAAACTGATAAAAGCTACAACCATGGGTTGTTTTTTGTTGTATTCTAGATGAAATTGCGCACATTTTCATATACGTATAAAACTTTAGGTAATGGCTAATATATAACGGTGCAAACATTACGACAAACTGACGAAAGAATTTCTGATTTTTTCGGCAGAGTTACTGCGCGGACATAAGGAAAAAGATTTTTTTAAAAATTCACTATAAATCGAAATATTGTGCTGAGACTTACAATTTGTTGAAAAATGAAGGTAAATGATGGAATATTACTAGAATGTAAGAGTTTTAGCTTACAATTGCGTTTTTCCACCACTTCGGTCGAGTCAAAGTTGACCAAAGGTTGAAATTTTGGCACTTATAGTGATTTATATGAAAATATTTCAAAACTTATACAAGCTACAACCATGGGTTGTTTTTTGTATTCTACATGAAATTGTGCACATTTACATAGATAAAACTTTATGTAACGGCTAATATAAAACGGTGCAAAAATTACGACAAAGTGACAAAAGAATTTCTGAGATGTGTCGCTGATGCTTTTTAGTGTGAGAAGAAAGAAATTCACGCATTTGCGCCTGGGTAACGCTTGTAAACAAAACAGCTTGATCCGTTAACTGCCGGCATCCCTTAAGGCACGTAATTTAAAATTTTTTGCAAACTAGGCCTAATTTAAAAAAAAACTTTTTGTACTCGATGTATCGTACGTCAATTAACCCTTTAATGCCGAAGGGTATAATAAAAATCGTCTCCTGTATGCTGAGGGGGTCTCGGAGTGAGCGCCGAAGCGGAAAAAAAAAATATTTTTTTAAATCACAGTGCGCTTAGTTTTCAAGATTAAGAGTTCATGTTTGGCTCCTTTTTTGTCATTGCCTGAAGTTTACTATGCAACCATCAGAAATGAAAAAAATATCATTATCATATATAAATAATGCAATATATGATAGCGCAAAAAAAAATTTCATATATAATTGTATTCAAATCACTCTGTGAGCAAAACAGTTAAAGCTAACGAGTTAATTTTTTCATTGTATTGTACACTAAATTGTGATCATTTTGGTATATAACACATTGTAAAATGATCAAAGCAACACAGAGAAAATATTATCACAAAATGATGCATGAATTCGTAATGCGCATATGTAAAAAAATGTTTTTTCAAAAATTCACCATAAATCTAAATATTGTTCTAGAGACTTCCAATTTGTTTCAAAATGAAGATAAATGATTGAATATTACTATACAGTAAGAGTTTTAGCTATAAATTCCAGTTTTTTACCATTTCGGACGAGTTAAAGTTGACCGAAAGTAGAATTTTTTTTATATACTTTTATTTATATGCAAATATTTCAAAAATGAGAAAAGCTACAACCTTCAATTATTTTTTGTTTTATTCTACATGAAATTGCACACATTGTCATATATAAAACTCTATGTAACGTCTAATATGAAACTGAGCAAATATTACGAGAATGTGACGTACGCATTTAGGAGATTTGTGGCGGAGAATCCACGTGCGGAGGGAAGAAAATTTTTTTTTTTAAATTCACCATAAATCTAAATATTGTGCTAGAGACTTCAAATTTGTTTCAAAGTGAAGGTAAATGACTGAATATTACTAGACTGTAAGAGTTTTAGCTTACAATTGCGTTTTTCGACCGTTTCGGTAGAGTCAAAGTTGACAGAATGTGGTTTTTTTTTCTATTTATCGTGATTTATATGCAAATATTTCAAAAATGAGAAAAGCTACAACCTTTAATTATTTTTGGTTGTATTCTACATGAAATTGCGCACATTTCCATATATAAAACTTTATGTAACGGCTAATTTAAAATGGTGCAAACATTACGACAATCGGACGGAAAAATTTCTGATTTTTTTCGGAAGAGTTACCGCGCGGACGTAAGGAAAATGTTTTTTTTTTTTCAGAAATTCACCATAAATCGAAATATTGTGCTAGAGACTTCCAATTTGTTGCAAAATGAAGGTAAATGATTGAATATTACTAGAATATAAGAGTTTTAGCTTACAATTGCGTTTTTTGACCATTTCGGTAGAGTCAAAGTTGACCAAAGGTTGAAATTTTGGCACTTATTGTTATATGAAAATATTTCAAAACTGATAAAAGCTACAACCATGGGTTGTTTTTAGTTGTATTTTGCACGGAATTGCACAAATTTCAATATATAAAACTTTATGAAACGGCTAATTTAAAATGGTGCAAACATTACGACAATCGCATGAAAAAATTTTTGATTTTTTTGGAAGAGTTACCGCGCGGACGTAAGGAAAAAGGTTTTTTTTCATAAATTCACCATAAATCGAAATATTGTGTTAGAGACTTCCAATTTGTTGCCAAATGAAAGTAAATGATTGAATATTACTAGAATGTAACAGTTTTAGCTTACAATTTTGTTTTTGACCATTTTGGTAGAGTCAAAGTTGACCGAAGGTTGAAATTTTGGCACTTATCGTTATTTATATGAAAATATTTCAAAACTGATAAACCTACAAGCATGGGTTGTTTTTGGTTGTATTGTGCATGAAACTGCGCACATTTCCATATACAAAACTTTATGTAACGGCTAATTTAAAATGGTGCAAACATTATGCCAAAGTGACAAAATATTTTCTGAGATGTGTCACTGATACTTTTTAGTGCGATAAGAAAGAAATTCGCACTTGCGCGCCAGCGTAATGATTGTAAACAAAACAACACCTTGATCCATGAGCTCCCAGCATCCCCCAAAGCACGTGATTCAAAAGTTTTCGCCTGGTAGGTCTGTAAGTATTTTTCCGTGAATTTAAAAAAAAACTTCTTTTATCGACGTACCATATGTCCAATCGGCACCCGACAGACAATTTATGTTGACGTTTAATACGTCCAATCGGCGTTAAAGGATTAAGCACTTGACAGACAATTTTAGTCGACATATAATACATCCAGTCGGCGTTTAAGGGTTAATACAGTATTAATCAATATTAATAGTTTTTGAAAATTAGTAAATCTTTTTTGTATCATAAATTGTATTTAGTCATGAAAATTACATCAAAATACACTAATTAGTGAATATTTATTGTCGGAACAACCTGCAAATAGGCGATTTTCCAGGGAATAATGTGTAGATATGGACCAAAGAAGAATCTGCGAATAGATGAGTCCGCGAATCTCGAGAACGCGAATACGGGGGTTGACTGTTATAAGATACTAATTTAAGGTAAATTTGATGTAGGATGTTATTTAAGGTATATGTGATGTGCATTTGGTATTTGAACTTTCAAGATAGGCAGTTATAACCATTTTCAGAGGGGGTTCTAAGTATTTGCGGATTTTAACTATTTGTGTGTGTGTGTGTGGGGTGGGGGGGGGGGGGGTGTCTGGTACACATCCCCAGCGAATACGGAAGGTAAACTGTGGATTCTCCTATTTGGGCCACTGTAGAAGCAAACAATTCAAATTTATTATCTAACTTGTCTTTGAGGCTGGCATAGCAATCCAGGTCAGGAGCGTAAGAAACAGTAAGGGACAGTGGTTTATGAGGAAGACTGGAAATAGGAGATACAGGTAGTGCCCGGTTATCGGCGGTCTTGGTTAATGGCGATTCGGTTTTATGGGGTTTGTCCACCAGTTATCGGCGCCATAAGCGGCATAAATGGCAGAGTTTCGGTTAATGGCAGTTGTCACTCATCAGCAGCCCACCTAGAACGGAACCTCTGCCGATAACCGGGGGACTGTCTGTATTGGTTTTGCAGGGGAAGAGAAAATACAATTATCAGCAATAGCTGACTTCTCAGTCACGTCTTGTGTAGTTAAAGACTTAGGCTCAGCTCTCGAAGCCGCTTTCCTTTTACGATCCCTCCCTAATTTAGAAACGTGAAGCTACCGATTTTCACTTTTCTCCTCCCATCCACTACATTCCTTACAAGTTAAATTAATTGGGCAAACTTTGCCCCTACATGCTGTAAATAAAGTGTGGGGATCATAGCATGCTTCATCAACAGAGGCTGCAATAACTAATACTCAATGCACTAGAATCTGACAAGTCTACTGGTCAAGAACAAGTAAAAAAATGTCAAAATCAGTAAGCCTCCTAGGGTATTACAGAAAAAAATTGTGAGTCAATATCAAAATAAAAAACAAAAGCTGAAGGCTACCAAGGCATAAAATATCAAACTGGGATGAACTCAAGCCAAAAACCATAATCAAGCTGCATTTTCAACATTGTGTTTATCTGAAGCCAGCAGAAACAAAATTTAGCTCTTGGCTGAGTTTCCTCTCTCTTGCCCCAAAAAAGGGCAGGGGCCAGTTACCCACATAAACAGAAGGCGATTACTACCGTGAATTTTCAAAATTTAAGCTGCCGTCAAATTAGAACCTCTAAGCTAATTAATTACTGGGTAAGTTACCTATATAAAACTAATGTAGAAGGGGGTTCCTGAAATCTACTGCAGTGGATTGGTGTTAGCAACTAAAATATAATAAAAGGTTTACAAGAGGGAGACTGGAATGGAGAAGACAAGGCTGAAAATCAATGTAACTAAAACCACGATTATGGTAGCCCGAAAGGAAGCCAGTAAAGATGTGACAGGTGAAGTGTATGGGTGGAAGCAAAAACACTTATCCACAATTATTATTATAAAATCATTAAGTAGTTTAACCGGATTAATGTAAAAAAAGCCAGGAAACTTTGATGACTGAAACATAAGTGCCAAGATTCACAATTGGAATGCATGGGAATGATCATGTCATAAAAAAGTCAAGGGGATGTGTGGCAAAGAGGCTGAAAAATGAACAGAGATAACAAACAGTGAAATAGTTTGACATACAATAAGGAAAGAAGAGAAGTCATCTATGAAGTAGATATGAAAATTTGATTGTCATAGAAACTGAATATAAATGAAAGCCTAAACCAAATTGGTTTTCACGTAGACAGTACACAAGACAAACAAACAGAATAGAAAACTCATTACAGTTGAAAATCAGCAGAGGGAAAAGGTGACATAAAAACTTGAATGACTATGATGATTGCACAAAATATCTACGTAATAACTGACCTATTAAAAACTCACACAACACAACAGAGAACAAAGAATTCCACATAGTAAAATGAATACCTACAGCACAGTTGGAAGAACTGACTAAATCAGGTGGGAAAATGTCATTAAAGTCTGACCTCAGCTTTGCTATGGAAACACTACAAGAAAATTATTAGAGAGAAAAAAAGATGAATCATGGTGTTTTTGCAATAAAACATTTATATACATAAAAAGCTGCCTACCATAAATAGCCTTATTTGTGCAAAACACTCCCAAACAGCAATTTGAAAAGTAGAAATAAAATCTCCAAATGAACACATGCCAGCCAACTCAACTAAGCTGCAAGGCAGACATATCTCACTCTTCTATGCTATCTTTCATCTGAAAAGATAGGGAAAGGGAGGAAGGTCCTACAAGTACAATTAAGGGATTTGTATAAAAAAAATTGTTTTACATTGTAACAACCTTGTTTGTATTTCATTTCCCATTAATAGTCTGAATCACAATTTAGAAGGAAGATTCAGAGAAAGAAATAACTGCAAAATGTTCAGTCCCAAAATATAGTCGATAGAATGGGCAATAAACATCTTTATAATTGGTTCTTCCTTAACCCCTTCTTTACCAACTGTTTGGGGGTACACGGAGTACGACCATTCAAGACTGTTGCATAGTACCAGGTATACAAAGATTCAGACATTTGGATGTATGATACTGTGCACACACACACATATAGTACATATATATTACATAGATAATAACTTTAGTATTTGGAAACAAGTGTAATCTCTCTCTGAAATAGACAAAAAAGAGTTACATGGCAACACTCGCTCATGATATAAAGTGTGGCAACTCTTGGAAGGGAAGTTAGGGTATGATATTTTGCTTTGCACTTCTGGGCAGTAATCGTGGAATACGTTCTAGGCTCTGACACTGTTGTTTATAACAATGAAGTGAAAAAAACTGACAAATTTTAAAATCAATTTGTATTTTTCATAGCTAACAAACCTTCGTTCTTAACAATAGGATATTTTTCAAGTGCCAGCTGGTAACCAGTTAAAACAATCAAAGATTGTAAAGCAAGGAATCTGTGAGGTCTGGCAACGCCTGCGCGTACAAGGGGAAAGCTGGTCAGAGACTGCGCATTGGACCTCGTGACGCTTTAGTCTTTCCCCAACCCAGGAGATAATAAGAGATAGAGAGGGTCGGCTAGAGGTGGACAATACACGTCAAGTGTAAGCATCTATTCCCTAAGGCAGTTAAGGAAAGACTAAAGCATCATGAGGTTCAATGCGTGGTCTTTGACCAGCTTTCACCTAGTATGTGCAAGCGTTGCCAGATCTCACAGATTCCCTGCTTTACAATCTTTGATTGTTTTAACTGGCTACCAGCTGGCACTTGGAAAATATCCTATTGATAAGACCAAAGGTTTGTTCCACATATGAATGAACAAAAGATGCAACCAAGAACCCATATTCGTATTTTTAGACATACAAGCGCGAAAATGTAAAATCCTTCTATGCAAGTATAAAACCACTTGTAATTTTTTTTTTCTGAGCTTCTCTTCTCCTGTCTTCTTTCTCAGGAGATACTTCAGTAAAAAGTTAATGCTTGAAGACTAAAGATTAAACTAGCCACGTAAAGTAAGACCCATTTACTTATTATTTATTCATTTCATTACCAAGAAAATCAGTTTGGTAGCAAATGCAATGTTTAATCTTGTTAAGCTTCTCGGTAAAAATGAGGATTAGTAAAAGAAGACCAAGGGCACACTCACTAAGTACTATTAAGTGAAAAGGTTGGTAATACAGGATACACATGACTCTACATGTGCCAGAAAATGAAGAGGACAAGGATAAATGTGGTTCCTTCCCAATGCAAAGAACACCATCAAGATAAATTCTGGCAAAAGTATTATACAGTACGTACATGTAAAGCAAAGTACCTGCCTTAAGTATGGCAGAGTGCTCCAAATTAAATGTATTTAATAGCCTTGATCTTGAACAAAGAAAGGTCCTCTCAAGACACCTCAACATATGCCTGTGAAACAAAATGCCATAGCCAATAAGAGATAGAGTTCCTAGGTATAGCAAGATTCAGATGACGACTGAGAAGCAGCACCAACAGAAATACCTTGATGGAACCTTCCGAAGCATGACAGCTTCTCTGTCATTGAGAATTGCCTTTTTATGGTATATGATAGGTATGAGTCAATGGCAATTGGACAAGACAGAGGAAAGTGGAAGAGATGATTGTCAAGAACAGCAAGCAAGAACCAACATACAAGGCTACATGCTGATTAACTGTCAGACCCTCATAAACTTATGAAAGCAGCCCCAACCTGGAGTGAAGCAGCATTGGAGCAGTGTCGTGGACCTTTGGCACTGAAACTTGGTGGGGAGTGGAACAAGCTGTTGAGGATGAGGAAGCCAATGCACCCAAAATAATACACTAATCACTACTATGATGACAGTAGATGTAAATTTGTCCCCAGTGTATGCAGAGAATGAAATTCTGCCACATACAGTAACCTGGAAATTTCCTACGAAGTAATCACTCTTTTCTTTATCATTAAAATTGCTAACATACAATACATTTACCACACATTTAAAACATATGCATTGGGAACCTTCTACTTTTCAAACTGGTGAATATGGGTATGTTTTACATTGATGATGGCTATTTATGACAGAAGAGTTCATAATAACAAATTAAATTACACAGATTTATCACAGTACAAAGCAGAAAAAAGAAATATTCCTGTACTAGGCTTTGTTCTCAAGCCTGTCATCCTTCATTGGAAATAATACAAACAACCCTGCTACGGCCTACATAAATGTACATAGCCATTACTGAAATAAAAATAATTTTGTACTAATTAAAAAATTCTGCTAAACATGGTGAAACTACCTCTTATATATATACAAAACTATTAAATGAAAAATGTAACGCATAGTCAAATCAAGGGAACAAATGAGGCAATGCTCTACTTGCAAGTGAAAGAATACAAAATAACATGTATACATACTAGTATGTAGTGCTGAAATATTAAGTTACTTAATGAGACCACTAAGGCACATCTCGCCTCTCTCAAAAGGTTTAGGTCAAAGGACCTACGGTATCCCTAACTGAAATTAGAGAGGATAACTGGAGCCAAGTAAAATTCTAGAAGCTGGTGTTACATGGGATGACAGGAAGGGATGGCTGAGAAATAAGTCAGAAAGTGATGGAGCTGGAGGAAATGGGGATGGGGGGAGGGATCTGAAGGGATATTGCAAGGAACCTTTATTTCCACATGCAGTGTGTCAAGCAAGGCACACTGGAGGTGAAATACTATTCCCTTGGGGTCTATGTTGTATAAATTAGAAAGTAAGATTACTAAAAGATGGAACCAGACACCACTGTTAAGCATTGAAAAATACCCTCATTGTTTCATTAGTGTAGATGATCATTCAGGAGACATGGCTTTTAGATCTAGTATATAGCATTGAGATAGTAACAAATCCTTCACCACCCAGAAAGATGACTGATCAAGAGTCAATTTATCATTTTCAAAAAAATCAATGTGTTGTTATCATAAGATTTACAGAATTAATTATGTTGGCACATACACAAAGACTATAAATTGGTATTAAGATATTTTTCCAAAGCAGCAGTCCATTCTTGAAACAGCTGAGCAACATCTACACAAAACTCCATAAATGACAACAAACACAATTCCATGCTGGGAAAAACCTGTTACACACTTTCAGCAGGCTATTTCAAACACAGTATCTCATAAAATTCTTATAGTACCTGTACTGATCTCACTTTTAAAACTCCCCTTTTTCTTGTATGACAACAATTTCAGCATTCATCAGAAGACTAAATTATTCCACAAAAACTTCATAGAAGGTATATAGTATTACATTTGTACAGTACAGTTTCAAACCTGCTGTGTTAAAAGAGTTCCAAGTCTTGAAGAAAATGGAAGCAACAATAATAGTAGTCTTATTTACCCAATATTTTAGTAAGACTTCCCTCTGTTACTTCCTTGAGGAAAACTATCTCCATCCTAGACCAAACTAAAGCTGCAGCGCAGGGTCTCGGTGTCTGCTAAATATGTGGGTCTTTAAGTTTGAGCGCTGAGAGGAACGATAGGGACATACAGGACAGGCGTAAGGCTTTTCTCCTGTGTGAATCCGTATGTGTTTGGCTAGGAAGGATTTCCGATCACATGTGTACTCGCAGGAGGTGCACTGAAATTTCTTATAAGTTGCGTATTGACTTTTCTTGCCCGCTTGACTATCGAGGCCCTTCATCACCTGCCAAGAGGGATGAACTTGTCTAAGCTTTTACAAAAATCAAATGATTCTGAATATCTTTCAAGAAATGAGAACTTTTTCAAAGTGTTCCTTACAGCTACTTTATTCATATTAAGCCAATGAAAAATTCTGATTCAACAAAACTTAAATAATGTAATGTAATAATTTAACATTACAGATTTTCCTCATGGTGTTTAAATAAACACCAATAAAAAAGCCAAACACATAGGTCACGATTATTTAGCAAACCAGACCTGAAGACTACAGTAGTTACAGAATGCACAGAGTTTTACGGCTAATACAATCAGCATTTGTTTTCAAAAGAATGTGTTTCAAAAAATGGTGAGTATAGAGATTTGTTCATTCTCTCTTCAAACAACACATTACTACTTGATTTATATGCTTAAAATAACACTCATCCATATACAATATATTTGACATACCAATACAGTATTGAGATTACGGATATTAAAGTTTCACAGGCCAACGACATGCAAAATGATCATGCATTAAAAACTAAAAAAAAGAGATATACTGGAATTTGAGTCAGAAATTGTGTGCACTTTACCCAGTTGATGTATGAGCAATTTTTCCTTACTTCTTTCTGATTTTTTTGGTATTTCCTCTCTCTCTGGTACATTTATTCACAATAGTCTCTTATATTATAGTTTTATGTCTACTCACCCAGTAATTCAATTCTCTGAGTACATACTCATAAGGCATACTGACAAGTGTACTGTATGTATCACCTCAAGGGTAAGCACTTTCTACCAAATTTCAATTGAGTATTCAGCACGTGGTAACATATATCATTAAGGCGAGAGTGGAACGGATATAAATTTTGAAGAGGGATAGGCACAGCTATGTTCCCTTAACTGTGCAACACAATTTTTTAAAGGTTTACTAACAAAAATGTCAAGAACAGACATACAAAGACCATAAATGAAGAGGGAGTATGTATATGTACAAGTTTAGGTGAAATGCATGGCTAAAGTACAAGATGGACAACCATAACAGAGCTTTAGAAGTGGGAAGGTGTACTATCAATAGTAGTGGCAGATATAAAAGAATTATATTTGATATTTATCAACAAGCTTAATCAAAAACTTTTCTTTACACACTTCACAAATCTGGTCCAAGATGGTTTGCATTTTTACATTTTTAATAATTTGTTATGCTTAATGACATAACAAATTATTAAAAATCCAACAAGGAATGTTTCTCAAAACTTTTGTCTATATTGGGGTTTAAGAAAGTTATCTGGTGTTTTCTATAAATAAGAGAACTGAAACTTCTACAGCCTTTCAATCTGACAATCTGACATATGCAATAACCTACCAAAAATAACAGAACCGTATTAAAAATGCATTTCTTTTCTTACAACTCATTAATTATAAGGTGCCTTACTCTGTGTAGAACTCATCACTGTCACACACACCGATTCCTTAAAAATATACATCCACTCCCCCTTGCTGGGCATCTACAGCCATTCATTCGGTTGTGTGAATTGGTAGCATTCACTTAGTGGCAACACTCCCAAACAGTCTTGCATGACTGTTTTGTGCTAGTGTTGCCTAATGCTAGGTATTTTTCCTTTTTAACCTTTCCTTTGCCCCTTTTTTATTTTTTGCATTTATCAAGTAAGTACATTGTGAAGGAACTGACAATCATCTACCTTCCTTTGCAGGCTCTGAATAGTTATCCAATCCTTATTGCTTTTCAAGGTTGATTTCTGGGTTCACTGAAGTAAGTTCCTTTTGACCACATTATGCCCTCTGAACAAAAGACATTCACTTCCAACCCAGGCTGGTGGAAGCAGCAGTGTTTGCTACAAATTTTTGTGAGTGACAGCCCTCAAGAACACCAGTACATGTATCATAGCATCCCTAACCCAGTGACACCCCATCCCAGGCCAGGTCATCTTCCATTGCAATCAAACAGCTTGTGTCACTGGACAGCACAACATCTTGGACTATTATGTCCATACCTGTGGAGGTTGTGGCTCAAAACATGGGGAGTTAGAAGGTAGTGGTTGTAATGTTGCTGCCAACTCAGATTTTGCTTATTGCCTTACTACCCCAGAGAAAAGGAAGTACCAATGGCCTTCAATGGAACTGTTTCTTACCCAGGGTTGGTACATCCTGTCATTATGGCATCCAAGTGACCCTGTCCTGATATTTGTGCTTCCAATCTGGCTACTTCCACTGCTTACCTCTCGATGGCCTACACTGTAGGCACTCTGCCACTGCCTCTTAGCTCCTGCCAAGGGTGGTGTTGACTCTCTAGCCTTGGGCCCTGCTTTCTTGGGATGAATTTTGTTCCAGCACATCTCTGGTTTGCACCATATCAGCACAGCAGCTCAAGGCCTCAGCTTACCTCCTCGGTGGTCATAATGGTGTGGGTTTCTGCCATTATTTACACCCCCAAGAGATTCCTTCCCTTGGCAAACCTATCCAACACGAATTGTTTTTCGCTGATCCACACTAACAGAAGCTTTTCAACTTCTTCCACTAGTTGCGATCTCTGTTTTGTTAATGAAGTGACCCCTTTGGCAACATCAGCTGCCTTAATTTCATTTTTCTTCGCTAGGATGGAGCTGATTGTCGACACTGACTTGCCATATACCCTAGCGAGATTACCAACAAATGCACAACTTTCACACTTCGCTACAAGTTCTTTCTTAAACTCTATCATGTTTCTGGCCTTTTTTCCTGAAGGGCTGGCACTTGGAACTTTCTTTAGCCCCATGATGGCTTGTACTACAATCAGTTTCACTTGCAAAAAAAAGCACAAAACACAACAAACAAATGCGGTGATGCGGATTTGTGCACGAGGTGATGTTCATTCAATGAAATACAAAGGCAGAATGGGTCACAAGAGAAGATGGGATACTTTGTTTGGGTGCTCGGTACAGAGCCTAGTCAAGCGGCAGGTCCCGGACAGAGCATTTCCGAGTGTACGAAATCCTAGGAAACATACAAAACCCTGAGACAAAATTTCGTTGGAAAAAGTCTATGAAAACCGAATCACATGTAAACCAGGGAGTATGAAAACCGAGGTTCCACCGTATCCTTTTATACTTGATGAAGGAATAGTGAAACTCGAGTGTCATTTGTTCTAAATTTCATCTGCTTGATGTATTCTGTTCTGCTGAATCAGCAGCACATGTTTCATGAAGGTCTTTAAACAAAGGACTGGTACTTCTTATCTATTAGAGACTGGTATTTTGGTGTTGCATCCAACACGAGGATAAAAAGATACTAGTTCTTTCACATTTTTTACCAGAGGGAGAATTATTATGACGATGCACCTTTCTCATGGCATGTGCCACATATTTTCATATTTCTACATGGAAGGCTATACTTAAAGCAGTTGTAAAATTGCAATGGCTTTGGCTCAAAATGATGGATTGTATTCTCTCATCTTAAATAATAATGTGGGATGGTACATCAGGGTCACTGAATTTCAGGATAATCATGTGATTTTTGATACTTTGCGTACTCTACCATTCAATTCTTGGGCACATTTCCAATAATTCATATTCATAATGACTGCATAAATCTTTATTAGATAAGTATATGTAACTCCTTTTGTACTGCCGAAGTTTAAATACATATATCTCTGGCATTACCTCAATTTTATTAACCTTCATATAAATATGCATACAAAATTAGATAAATCTCCCCTCTGTTTTGTAACCACCTTCCTTTGCTGGTATCTAGTAAATCTAAATTAATTACAGTCCCAGTCTACTGCTGTTGCTACAAGCCACACAAAGGGCTTCTTGATCTCCGTAAAGCCATACGCATGTCATTTTTGTCATTCAAGTCAGCAGGTCAATGTGTATTTCAACAATTTAGAGACCTTTCACAAAGTTCTCCACTCTCTTTGAAAGCATAAAATTTTACATACATATATATCACAACTGATATATATGTATGCAGAGAAACTCTTCTATCTTGTTCAGGCAAGAGTCGATCCTTCGATGAGACGGAAAAGCCTGAAAAAGAGCTGAATTCAGTCTCACTCCTAAATAAACTCTCTCCTGAGAGGGAGTGCGGCACGACTTGTCCTTGTTGACTAACAATCCCAGGCTGTCTGCCAACCTTAAAGTCTTTTCTAAGTCCTCCACACACTTCTGTCTGGAACTTGCCCTGAGAAGCCAATCGTCCAGATACATGGAGATCCGTATCCCGTCCAGATGAAGCCACTTTGCTACTGACGACAGAACTCTGGTGAACACTTGTGGAGCTGTCGACAGGCCGAAACAGAGGGCCCTGAACTGGTAAATCCGGCCCTGGAATACGAATCTCAGGAATCTCCTCGATTCCGAATGAATCGGAATATGAAAGTAGGCGTCCTGAAGGTCTATGGAAACCATCCAGTCTCCTGGATGAAGAGCTGCTAATACCGACTGGGTTGTTTCCATAGAAAACTTTGTCTTCAGGACAAAGACGTTCAGGGCGCTCACATCCAACACCGGTCTCCAACCTCCTGAGGCCTTCTTTATCAGGAAAAGGCGATTGTAAAATCCTGGTTCCTGAGGAGAGTCCACTAACTCTATGGTCCTCTTTGCCAATAGAGCAGGAAATTCTTGATGGAGGGCGGCAAATTTCTCGGAGTTCTCCGAGTAAGCGGATAAATCCACAGGAAATTCTGTGAGAGGGGGGTGCTTGCTGAACGGAATGATGTAACCTTCCTTCAGGACCTGAACCGTCCAAGGATCCGCTCCGAGATGAAACCAGGTCTGCCAGAAAAGGTGTAATCTGGCTCCTACTGCTGTGCGGAGGACTACGAGCCTACTTCTTGATGGAAGAGGGAGTGGTTTTAGACGAGGCTCTACCTCTCCCCCGAAACCTAGAGAAAGATCTAACGGGAGCTCTACCTTGAAATGGTTAGGGGCTTCTGTAGTGGGAGCACTCCGAGAAGCAGAAAGTACCGGAGCAATCTTCCTGGGCTTCTTCACTGACTGTGATAAGAGATCCTGAGTCGCTTTCTGTGTCAATGACTGAGCGATTGACAGAGCGATCTCGCTCACAATCTCTTGCGGAAAAAGGTGCTTCTTGTCCAAAGGAGAGAAGAGCAAGGCGGACTTCTGGTTCGATGAGACCCCTTTCGACAAGAAGGAGCACCAAATCTGCCTCTTCTTCAACACTCCAGAGGCGAAAATGGCAGCGAGCTCCGAAGCTCCATCACAGATGCCTTTATCAATACAATCAAGTACAGAGGCAAAATCCTTCATACCAGACATGGCTCCTTGACGAAAGTCTCGAAGGGGGAAGGCAGAAAACATTTTTGCCCTGTTCTCTCTTCTCCAAAAGCCAAGCGTTCACTTTCTTGATAGCCTTCTTAGCTGAAATCGAGAGGACGAGACGTGTGAACGAGGACGAGGAGTCAGGCTTACTGTCCTTTTTCCACTGCGAACCAGGAGAAACTGGGACAGAAGGCGCAAAAGAATCTCCAAAGTTGTCGACAAAGAATCGTAAAAGTTGCTTATACCCCGACAAATGCTTGTCTTTTTCTGTAAGTACTTCTTCTTCTTCTTCCACATCCGAAGCTTCCTTCGAAGAAACTGGAGAACATTCCATCTGAAGAGGAATCCTGTTCGGCGAAGTCACACCATAAAGCACCCGAGGCGGCTGCAAGAGAGCAGGAGAAGACGTCTGCGCCTGTACTGAGGCGAATCCGAGCGGCTGAGCTGGCGGTTGCGCTGGCGGCTGAGCTGGCGCTCGAGCGAGAGCCTGACGTGGCGCCAGAGAAGGAGTCAGGAAAGGAGTCTGACCTGGTGCCTGAAGCGGCGTCTGAAGAGGAGTCACATGGAGAGTCTGAACAGGCACCTGGACTGAGGCCGAAACGTGAGGTTGAATAGAAGCCTGAAGAGGAGACTGAAGAGGAGCCTGTGAAGAGGACTGCACAGTAGTCTGCGGAAGATGCAAGGCGGCCAGGAGCGCATTCGGGGAAGAAAGAGACTTGCCAAAAAGCTCCAAAATACTGCCTAACTTGGCATTCATCTGGTCTAAAACCGAAAGCTGAGGATCCACCGACGTAGAAGGCGCGGGAGGAGTAGAAGGATGAGCCACAAACACGTCTGGAGCCGCAGGAGTTACTGCTTGAGGAGGCTCTGGGGAAGGCTCTGAAGGCGTGTGAGAGTCCGGCTTCTCCAATTCTATGAGAGAAGGGCGATAAACTGAAACAGCCGGAGAAAAAGCTTCAGGCTCCTCCCAAAAACTACAGAAAGGTTCGGCAGCCGCCACCTTCTTGGGAACCGCAGCAGGCGAAACATCGCGAGACCTTTTCAGCGGTCTAGATGTCTTATGACGCCAGCCTCTATGAGAGGAGACGTCTGAACTCGAGTCGCTTGACGAAAAACACTTCCTCGCAACACCTTTCCAATGGTGAGCGACAGCATCCTGGGATACGGCTCCAGGACTGCTTGAGGGGGCGACTGCTCGGGAGCAGATCCCGCTCGCCTCCCTTCAGTTTTCGGCATGCCTCCTCCCAGGATCTGGGGAGTTTGACAGGGGCCTAGACCTAGGAGAACGAACGGGCTGAACAGCCACCTCCTCCACTACACTAACACTAAGTAACTTGTCACACTTAAGTACCACTTCTTGCAGTCTCACCCATTTTCTGCATAGTGGTGAGGAAAGAGACAAATTTCGAGTCCATATCGGCTCGTAATACTGACACAGGATCGGGATCGGGAGATACAGAGTCGAGGGCAGGAGAAACAACTACGGGGTTAATAGGATCAGGATTAACAGAATTCAGAGGAATATCCTGGCTACTCACCGACTTAGAATTAGATCTCTGTGAAGCCTTTCTGATTCTATCCTTTTCTAACTTTCTCATATACTTTTCAAAAGCTTTCCACTCCTGAGATGTTAGAGACTTACATTCTTCACACGTATTCTCAAAAGAACATTCACGTCCCCTACAGCTAACACAAGTAGAATGAGGATCAAGTGAAGCTTTAAGAAGTCTAGTCTTACACCCACTACTACACACCCTATACTGAATAGAGCCGGTGTCAGACATCGTGACAAAACAAAATTAATTCCTAAAAAGGACAACAATTCTTCAAAACTGAAATAACTCTAGCGCTGCTAGCAAAAAGATCAGAAAACTCAAGGTACATCACCAAAAGGAGAAAAACCAAGATGATCAATTCCAAATTCCAACCAGCAGAGCAACTGTGTTATCGGTTCCGACGGCAGGAAACTTCTGACATTTTGCTGGAATGGTTCCTGTTACTTGGTAGAGGGCGGGGGTAGAGGGATCACCTGTCAAACCATTAGCGCTACCGCAAATTTCAAATTCTGCCGTGACATCAGGAGACGACAGCTATATGTAACCACCGGGGAAGTTGTATAAGTGAAAATAAATTTTACATCGTTTTCAAAAGACCCAAAGGATTAAAAGTAAGGTTTTCTTACAATTTTTTATGATATTTTGGGTTAAGACAATTTTCTGCTTGCAACATGGTGTCAGAACAGAACCCATGTTGTAAACCGGGGACTGCCTGTATACTAAATGGATAACAGAATCCAACTCTAGGCCAAGCCCCTGTAAAGGTCCTAGGTGAAATGCATCACCTCAGGATCTCAAGTCCTCTTCTTCTGAGGGGAACATACGTATCTCTACTACTCCATCCTTAATAAAAATTGATGCACCTTACAATTAAGGGGTTGTACTGAAAAGCAATGAATCCTTTATAAAAATAATAATTTTTTCATACAATCCTAGTAATCACATGGTACACTACCCTGCTCCCATCCCTGTACCCATCTGATTGAGTTTTGACAGGATGGGACCCAATTAAATGAGTGTACTTGAGACCTGTGGTAACTGCTCAACTAGAGGGAATGAGCATGTTCCTTTACGGGTTAAATGGGTGTGACATGGATGAGCACTATATGGAATAAGGTATCTTATGATTATGGTGTGTGTGTGAGAACAAAAAATTATAAGAGATTATGGGCGTGTGTGAAAAAAAAATTATAATAAAAAATAGGTTTTGACATAGGAAATACTTACCTATTTTTGTTAGTCACTGTTGAGTCCTCAAGGAGTTACCCTTTACATGGTCTATCCAGAGCTCCATGGTGACCAGACTAACGTCAAAGAATTCTCTTTATCTGACCTTGTTGCCTGGTATTGTGTCATAATGATAAACATTATAACACGTGATAGAGTACAAATGGACTCAGAGTAAAAGGACACTTTCTTATATCCTTAGCAAATGCTAAAACCCAGTTTATCTACATCAAAACCTGCAAGAAGAAGTAGCTATAGGCATATGTACTGCCATATGTTTACATACAACCAAACAAGGACCAATGCAGAATGAAGCTTTACCCAAATCCCATGTCTTTTCGTCAGGGAAGTGGGATGGTTTTGAGGACTCAACAACGACTACCCTAAAAAGGTTTTCCTACGTCTAAACCTGTTTTTTGGTTGCCTTGTCACTGCCTCGTCCTCAAGGAGCTTTGCAAAGAAATTGACAGGTGATGAAAAGCTCTCTCATTTTAATTCCAACAACTTAAAACATTTTTGGTCCAGGGTCAAGCCACAGGTTTCAAGGCCTCATTCTTTATTCCAGATACCTTTAGGTTTGGTAGCAAAGAACAAGAAACTTATGTGTGAACTTATGTTTTTTAGGGTGAAATTCTATGGTGACTTCCCTACACATGCTGGGTATAGTTGCAGGACTATTGTCAAACCTTCCCCAGCGATAGCTAGCATACTCGCCTGTTAGGAACACCTGTGGTAAAGGCTATATAAAAACAGAAACTGACTTGTATGATAACTCTTAGTTAGGCTAACATTTTTGTCTCACCCAGACTGTTTATATCTAGCCCTAGGCTATTTGGTCTACTATATAAAACAGTAACTTTCTAATCTGAAACTTATAGATGTGATAACTGAAACTCTGCCCATTATGGGGGCCATAAATATGATATTGTTATGATACAATAAAGTTTGTTCATACTTACCTGGCAGATATATATATAGCTGTATTCTCCGAAGTCCGACAGAATTTCAAAACTCCCGGCACACGCAGTGGTCGGCCAGGTGGTAGTACCAGCGGGCGTAAGGAACCATTCCCATTTTCTGTCAGATTTTTCTAGTGCCACTGTCTCCTGAGGGGAGGTGGGTGGGCACTTTGATTATATATATCTGCCAGGTAAGTATGAACAAACTTTATTGTATCATAACAATATCATTTTGTTCATGAATCTTACCTGCCAGATATATATATAGCTGAATCCCACCTTTGGAGGAAGGGGGAGACAGATTCGATTTTGGGAAACAATTTCATATATATGATTGATATTTTGGTTCCTTAACTGTTAGCATAGCTGACTTCGTGAGTACCGTCACCCAAGTCTGCTTCTGCTTTACTAGAGACTCCAGCTAGGTAGTGACCTGTGAAGCTGTTGAGTTCTAGAGGATCTGTCAACGGGGGCGTGACCACAATGCAACTAGATCCTATATTATAGACCTCCAATTTCGGTACTGCATTCCTAGAGGTGCCAGCAAGGACGTGACCTGTGTAGCTGGTGCGCTCTAATGAACTGTCACGGGGAGCGTGACCACAATGTGACAGATCATATAGGTGTTGTTTAGACACCGAATGCTGTTAATGCTTCACTGGAGGTGCCAGCAAGGACGTGACCTATGTAGCTGGTGCGCTCCAGATGATTTGTCAATGGGGGCGTGACCACACAGTGACAAAAACATTTTACCCTACTATGAAGGCGAAGCAAAAACATTACCACCTGCCCTAGCCTATCTGGTTAAACTTCGTAAAACCAAGGCTAATGGAGGGAAGGCGGCCTACCCAAGACCACAAAAAACTAAACACCTACATAAACATAATAAAAATAAAAAATAAAAATAAATAAAATTAAAAAGTCCAAACTAACATATTATTTTCTAAAAGACAGGAAGAGTGCTACTCTCTGTCCCCAATATATTGTCTGCTGCGACATATGGGCCCAAAGAGTAGCAGTTCTCGTATGTAATCCTCACCTCCCGAAGGTAGTGAGAGGCAAACACTGAATTACTACGCCAAAATGTGGCATTCAAGATGTCATTGAGTGCCATGTTCTTTTGGAAGGCTACCGACGTAGAAATAGCCCTCAGTCCATGCGCATTCACCTTCAACACTTTCATATCACTGTCTTGACAGGATGAATGCACTTCCTTGATGGTGCCCCTCAAGAAAAAAGCCAAAGCATTCTTTGACACTGGTAACCTTGGCTTCCTGCCACCACCACAAGTTATCAGAAGGACCTCTTATAAACCTTGGTTCCTATCTTTTCAGACGGAGGGTTGACTTCCTAGCTATTGCTTAGGAGTCTGCTTCGTCTCAAGAGCCTCAGCGAGGATGTGACCTATGGGTAAGAGTTCTTGTGGGGTCTTATCCACTTACTCGGCAAAGCCTAACTGGCATTTGTCAATGGGTGCTAATCCACTCATATGACCATATACCTATGCCTATTAGCATAATTAAGGAGCACAACACCGATCCCGATCACCTGATCCTAACACGAGGGTTAGCGCTTAATTTTAAAAAGAGTTAAACTAAAATTAACTCACTAGTTAAGGATCAGTGTCGGCTCCCTATCCCAGCAACGTATCCGCAGACACGAACAACCAAGAGAAAAGGATCTCTTGTAGGTTGAATTGACATCCTTCGTGTAACGGGAGGTCAACACAGAATTGCATCTCCCGTAAGTGACAGCTCATATGTCCTTTATGACATATTGTTATGGAACCAAGAAGAATTCATAAAAGCTCGCACTTCATGCATAGGTTCGAATGGACTGGACATGAGGAACTTCAGAACTACATCCAAGTTCCAAGACGGCAACTTGGGTTGTTGAACCTTCATCGTTTCGAAAGATCTCAAGAGATCGTGAAGGTCTCTGTTGTCCACCAAGTCCAGGCCTCTGTGCCTAAAGACAACTAAAAGCACACTCTTATAACCCTTGATTGTAGAGACTGCAAGTTTTAGATCCCTTCTCAGAAAAGGAAGTCAGCAATCTGGCTCACAGGTCGTGGTGGAGGAAAATGCCGTTCTTCTTGCACCAACTCCTGAAGACTATCCACTTCGATTGTACACTGCGTTGGAAAACGCTCTTCTTGCACTGGCGATAGCTTTCGCCATTGACGTATAAAAGCCTCTCGCTCTGGCCAACTTTTGGATAGTCTGAATGCAGTCAGACTCAGAGTGAAGAGGCTTCTGTGGTACCTCTCGAAGTGGGGCTGTCTGAGTAGATCTGTCCTTACTGGAAGTGTCCTCGGGAAGTCTACTGCAAAGGCCATGACCTCTGTGAACCACTCTCTCGCAGGCCAGAACGGGGCGAACAAAGTCATTCTCGTCCCTTCCGACACCGCAAACTTTCTCATGACTTTCCCCTAAGATCTTGAACGGGGAAAGGCGTACAGGTCCATCCCCGTCCAGTCCCAGAGAAGTGTGTCTATCGTCACTGCAGCTGGGTCGAGTACTGGGGAGCAGTACAGTGGAAGCCTCTTCGTTCTGGACGTCGCAAAGATATCCACGAGCGGACGTCCCCATAACCCCCACAGCTCTTGGCATACCTCCTGATGCAGAGTCTACTCGGTTGGCAGAAGTTGACCTCGTCTGCTGAGGAGATCTGCCCAGACATTCTCTACTCATGCTACAAACTTCGTAAGGATCATGACGTCCAGTGCCCTTGCCCACAGCAAGATCTCCTTTGCCAGAGCAAAAAGGGACTGAGACTGTGTTCCTCCCTACTTCTTCAAGTACGCCAGAGCTGTGGTGTTGTCTGAGTTGACTTGGACTATTCGACGAGAGACTTTTTCTTGGAAAAACTGGAGAGCTAAAAAGATGGCTGCCATTTCCTTTAGGTTTATGTGCCAGGACACCTGTTCCCCTCTCCAGGTGCCTGCCACTTCTTTCCCCCAAATGATGCTCCCCATCCCGTGGTGGACGCGTCGGCGAACAACACTAGGTCGGGGCTCTGAAGCTTGAGAGACACGCCCTCCGACAGCTACACTGGATCTAGCCAACATTTCAAGTGATGTTTTACCTCTCCTGAAATTTCCAAGATCATGTGTAGATTCTTGTTTTCTTTCCAATTGTACTTGAGAAAAAATTGTAACGGTCTGAGGTGCAGTCTCCCCAAGGAAACAAACTTCTCCAGCGAGGAAATGGTCCCCAGTTAGACTCATCCATTCCCTCACCGAGCACGAATCTTTCCTTAGGAAGGCTAACACTGTCTAAGCCTTGCTGCTGACGTCCCTGGGACGGAAAAGCTCGAAAAGCCACTGAATCCATCTGAATCCCCAGATACACGATGGATTGGGTTGGGATCAGATGTGACTTTTCGAAATTCACCAGTAGTTCCAGGGACTTCACCAACGATTAAGTTGTTTGAAAATCCTTCAGACACCGCGTTTGAGTGGAGGCATGAATGAGCCAGTCGTCCTTCGAAGATAACAATTGCAAAGGAGGAGACTGAGGGGCCGCAGGCTGAAACTATTCTTCAAAAGAGGCTCGAAGCCATCGAACCAAGACCTCTTCTTCTTCTCAACTGACACACGTTCGGGAAGATGGTAACCGTGCTCTCTAGACAACCTCTGGAGAGCTGCATGAAATCTAGAGAGCAAGGCAACTGGCGAAAGAGCGGAACGAGGAGAAGGAGAAGGGACTGCCTGGACTCTTGATTGGCAGCCTATCATCCTTCCTCTCGCGATGTGGCTTTGCCTTTCTCACTGCAATCAACAAAACAAGTTGTTGTTGCAAAGACACAATCATCCTTTTCAATGGAGAACATTCCTTCTCAGGCAAAAGGCTGATCCTTTGAGAAGACGATGGGCGAGGGGAAGCCCTCCTCCTTCTCACATGGACCGCCAAGGATATATCTTAGGAGCGACCGAAGCGCTCAAAAGCATACTCATCGGAAGACGTCCTCTCCGGTGAAGATCGCAACACAGTAGAAAAGAGAGAGGACGTGAAGCGTCCCCCTCCCTGAGACCATACATCATACATCTTAGCTCTCTTTTACTGCGGAAAGTCTTCCAATTGCCCAGGAGACGACTGCAAAGCAGGAGCAGCTAACGGACGAGAAGCGTCCCCCTCCGAGGAACCAAAGACGACGGCCGCCTGTGCGACCTATAGCGTCTTCGTTCTCCTCAGAGGGAGCGAGACCCTCCGAGAGTTCCAACTCCTGCGCGGGGAGGACGTCTCTGAAGACTAAAGTAATCTTTCAAGATTCAAATTCTATGAGATTATGAGCCATGACATCACCTGTAGACGAATCTTGACTATGAGAGATGTTCAGAATCATTTCTAGATCATCTATGCTATTCCAGTTTTTCTGCAGGAAAAACTGGAGAGGTGTGAATTTCAGTCTATTCAGGGAAAACAAACTTCTCCAGCGAGGAAATGGTCCCCTGCAATTCATTCATTCCCTCACCGAGCATGTTTCCTTTCCTTCCCTAATAAGGCTGCGTTTCACTTAAACAGGAGTAATTTGAAGACACTGTAGAAGATTGTTCATTTGTTTCTTCCTAAAAGTCTCCTTCCTGAGATCCATTACTATTCTCTGATTCTCGGCGAATGTCTGAAGAAGCATTACGTTGTGCGTCCATCCAAGCGTCCTGCCGAGCGTCGCGCTCGGCGCTGTCGTATTTGGCAACGGAAGGAGTCCCCTTCATAATCGAGCAAGGGACGTCTCGGGGAGCTAATTGACTGCATCTCTTGCACATCATTCTTGTTTCGAGGGAAATCATGTGTGCTATGCCGCTGTAGACTCGGACAGAATTCTGTTACCATGCGGTAAACAGAACCGAAAAAGGTCTAATACATATATATATACATACACACACATATACATTTACACATATATATCATATATGACATTTATATATATATATAATATATATACTATATATATATACTATATATATATATATATTAGATATATATATATCATATATACATCATACACATACTACATACACATATATATATTTATTTATTTAATATTTATGTATTTATTTATTTATTTTATTTATTTATTTTTTTATTTTTTTTGAAAAAAATTCTCGCAAAGTGAAGATGTTCAGCCATGTATGCTAGAATTCCCCTCAACCCGAGGCTAAGGCCGTGATTGTAGGGTAGAAATACGGTTAGTCCGTCAATCCCGCAGGAGAGAGAGAGACGTAACCTACTGCGCATGGCAGACATTCAGATGGAACTGAGCACTGGCATTACGCATTAGTGACAGCAGACTCAGAGAACGTTGTCGTTCTCGCACTGCTCTGCCTGAGTTGCCACCTACACCATTCTACGAATGAATAGGTTTACTATCATTATAGAGCAGAAACCAAAATCCATCAAACTGGTATATTTAAGCGAAACTGAATTTGATAAATATAAAAGGCTAACTTGGTATTGTCATAACAATACCTTAAATGTTTAAAAATAGGGAAACCGGCAACCCCTGAATAGTTGCAGGGAGAACCGATTAAATGTAATAAGAATAATCGTACTCTCGGTTGTCCTCCGTAGGAGTAACTATGGTATGAGTATATAACTTGAACCATACAACCGTTTGATAGTAATATGACGTAAGGGCAAAAATAATATTACTATGATACAACATCGCTTGTTCACCTTTACCCGGCAGATATATATATACATATATCTGACTGGTAAGTTTTATGAACAAACGTAGAGTATTTTAGACACTTGGACAGCTACCTCCCTACTACATTCTGCCTCACCGAGGTAGGGAGAGCCATCACGCGGTAGTGTTTTGTCAATGAGAAATTATACGCTTACGCGATAGAATGAACACTCATGGCATTATCACTATACTTCGCTACACTACTATAACTTTCCAATGCAAACATGATTCCAGGCTACGCAAAGATTTAAGAATCACAGATAGGGTATTACCCTCCAAAGACACTATTGTAGGGCCCGAAGGCATCACAGGTCTTTGGAGGGATAAATTCTACTGGACGGGTAACTTGTGTTGCACGCCTGGAGGAAGACCTCCTTACACTATCACGTTCTAGTTTACGTACCTATGATTCATAAGCCTTCCACGCAGAATCAGACATATTTTCACACTCGTTGCAGCGCTCATCAAACATACAAACATGTTTCCTACAATTCGCGCACACTGTATGAGGGTCTACCGAAGTTTTCGGTAGCCTAACCTTGCATTCTTCCACACAACATACTCTGGCCTAGTCGAACTAGATCCAGACATCGTAAGTTTAAGGAAAAATCAAGCCAAAATAAAAACAATCCACAATTAGCGTATGCCTAACCACCGATCCTAATCAAATAACCAAAAATCAATCGGGATACTCAAGTGACCAAAAGAGTTCCAAAATCCAATGACGGAGGTGCAGAAAACACTTGTTGTCTGCACCGGCGACAGAAAATATCTGACAGAAAATGGGAATGGTTCCTTACGCCCGCCTCCCAGCGGCGGAATGGGTACTACCACCTGGCCGACCACTGCGTGTGCCGGGAGTTTTGAAATTCTGTCGGACTTCGGAGAATACAGCTATATATATATCTGGCAGGTAAGATTCATGAACAAACTCCGATTTTGTGGCGCTAGACAAGCGCCATAAAACCAGAACACCATTAACTGAATCCGCCGATAACCAGGTACTGCCTGTACTGGGTTTTAGCATTCGCTGAGGATAAGAGAAAGTCCCCCCTTATCCTGAGTCCATTTTTACTCTATCACATATTATATCACGTATGATAATGTTTATCATTACGACACAATACCTGGCCACAAGACCAAATAAAAGAGAATTCTTTGACATTAGTCTGGATAGACCATAGAAAGGGTAACTACTTGCAGACGAGACAGTGACTACACTATCAAAACATAGTTTGTATTCAAAAGATAATGCAGTAGGTGTACACTATGACAGAAAAACACCCCAATAAAAAGGAGTTCCAAAACTATTATAAAGAATGACCTCTGCTATGAATCAAGATCTATTTGCAGCAAAACTAGACAGTAGAAGCTTGCACAGATATACTGAAAGACTAAACAAGACATCAAAATGTCACAAAATAAATCCATGGAATACAAATATGCTCAACACTTACTGGATGTGCACGTGAGCCTCCAACTTGGACATGTGACAAGACCACAGGAACTTGAGCAGAGTACACATCAGACGTCTTTGCATTGAAGCTTTCTACTCCTGTTCCAAACCCTTCTCTTACGTTTAAGCCAACATTCTGAAGCACAGAAGAGAGAGGGTCAGAAGTGGATACAATCACTAATTAGATTTCCTGAAGCCCTTATCACATAACAAACTACTGTTGATATCTTAACACCATAAAAAATTCAAATTATGTTAAGTTTGCAAGGAACCCTTAAATCCCAACAATCACTGTAATTCAACACATCATATTCAATATCTAAAATTTCAATTGGAACTGGAATAAATGAGGCTGACAAAAGAATATGACTCAAATGTAAAAGTCTCAGGAGACCTACTAAACTTGGAAGAAGACAGTGTACTATTCCTGCTGCTTGAATACCGTTCCATTAAACCTCTCTGGATATTAAAAGGGGATAAAATGCCTAAACCTGTTCGCTCTAGAAATGTATCTATATAACATTCAAGATACCTGAACTTATACGTAACATAAACTGTGGGTATATATATATTTTTTTAACTTAAACAGAACAAAACAAATGGATCAAAACCGGAAATAAAAAGTTCTACTGTAATTCTCCACATACAAGATGCCATCACTCTGGAATAGGCTACCAGTTCAAGTTGTGAATCGTACTACAACCCCAGTCAGTTCAAGAATAGATTCAATAACACAACTGACACATAACTGATTTATTTTCAAGCTGTCCTCTCAGATGGACTAGTAAGTCTTTCTATTCCAATAACAATAAAAAAAAAAGACAAAAGTACTTAACATTAAAATATGTACATAGACAATTTAACAAATTCTTATTCCCTTTTTGTATCCAATTCTCCTACAGGTAATTGTCTGTGATGTAAGCCTCCATTTATTAGGATGACAAAATCATTGGTAATTTCTTCTATGATTAACTGTTAACTTTGTACAATTACAATAAATATTATCAGTTGTATAACTAAGGATACAATGTTGTTTTGGCAGAAAACACATCTGATACTGCTATGATGATCCTGGCACCTGATAAACTTGCCATGATGATTTGGTAAACAAAATTATGAAAAGAATTCTTTCTGTTTCATATGCCCTAGTAAATTGTAACTGTAACATGTGACTATAAAGTATACTATGCTTATTTCAGAAAGGTTCACATTAATACTTACACCTAGCAACCCAGATGGACCTGGTCCATGAAAACCTGCCTCTGTGTGCAAGATTTCTCTTCTCTCATGAGGATTATATAGCAATGTCCGTATATGATCTTCAAAATTACTACCATCAATGGTTGGCCTCGGATTTGTATTCATAGAAGTAGGCGACATAGCTGTTGTTCCTGAAGCAGTAGAAGCTGGTGGAGCAGCACTCAATGGAGGAGATGCAACAGCCACAGCAGGTGGTGAGAAACTTACACCTTGCGCACGTCTATCAGCATTGTTTTCTATGTATTCCTCTTTTACTTCAAACAGTGGCTGCAAGGTGAAGAATGTAGGGGAATCCTTCATTACTACTGGCATTGAAAATTGCAAAATACCATGAACCTATCTTTCTGGAAAAATTCATTGGTTGGTGGAAAGAAACAGTTACTGGTGACTGCTAACAAAAAGTTCATTGCACAAGTGTTTGAACGACTGGTGGAAAGAGACCTTACGTGATACTGAAACTGTGAAACTGCCACATAAATGATCATGTCTCAAACATCATGGTGCTGAGCCAGCCAATGAAGAGTAACTGGAAAATTAATGAAATTGGCATCTTGAAAATAAAGTACATCTCTTTTCCTAAATTTACTCTCTACTAGATCACACTTATTCTGTTACACAAAAATATCCTTATTATGCAGCTTTGGATATCTACATCTACACAAACAAAAGAATATACTATTGTGTAAAAAACTGTAATTTATTCTGAATACAGTAATTCCTCGCTTATCCGGATTGATATACATATACGTATATACTACTAGAAAGACCTCATTGAAAATGGATGGTAACTAGCAGTTATTTATTAAAAAAGCTACAAGTTTTCAAGGACAACCAGTCATCATTATCAAGTATCCAAGAAGTAACAGAAGAGGTAGGCCAGCTGTATTTCTATGAGTGTGCTGGCTTCTTGATCTTTTAATTACCCTTCTTCTTGTTTGGTTCCGCCCTCACGACATTTCTCTACATATGGTACACTATTCCAGGTGTTCCTGTCTTGTGTATGTGCATTTCTTCTCTGTTGTGGAGTATATGATTTTCCTTGATATGCTGTCTTCAAAGATAAGTCTATAATATAGGCAGTCCCCGGTTATCGGTGGACTCAGTTCTAGTACCATAAAATCGGCAATTTACGGTGCCATAACGGGCCAAGTTTTGGTTATCAGCGCCATAAGGTGCCAACAATAGTTATGGCACCATAACACCTAACAGGGGTGCCATTAACGGGTTATCAGCGCCATTAACCGAAACACACCACCATAAGCACTATAAAGAGCTGAGTTTCAGTTAATGGTGGTTTTTGCTTATCAGCACCCCACAACCAGGGACTGCCTGTGCTTCATTAAAGAATATGTACAGTACAGTACTGAGAGAGAGAGAGAGAGAGAGAGAGAGAGAGAGAGAGAGAGAGAGAGAGAGAGAGAGAGAGAGAGAGAGAGAGAGAGAGAGGTATATTTTTATTGAAGCCTTATGCAGCAATGCACACTCCTTCACTATTTTCTTCATAATTTATGCATAAGGTATGTAGGTATGCATGCACTTATTAATTCCAATAACTTTTTATAGTGTTCTGAAAATGAATTTGCTTTGAACAGCCATCCTCAAGAAATATCATATGTGCTAAAGACTTAAATGGAAGCTGTAGTAATTTAATGCATAAACAATGTGTATTAAAAACTGAATTAATTTAATTTTTGGTAGATTGTGCTAGGCTAGGCTTTCATGCAAGACTACTGAACTTATGGCTTTTGTAACAACTCACAAACAAACAAATTTGGAACAAGCTGTTTTGTGATTTAGAGGAATTTTGTTTTAACAAAAAGCATGTTAGTTTATCTTTGTATACCCACTTTATATCTATGCACAGAAAATAAAAATAATTCCATTAATATTCTCATTGCTTTTAGCAAAAAAATTATTCTCTGAATTTTTTCGCTACCAGGCTCAAAACGGATTCTATTAGTAAAATGATATTGTCATGATACAATAAAGTTTGTTCATACTTACCTGACAGATATATATATAGCTGTATTCTCTGACGACCGACAGAATTTCAAAACTCCCGGCAAACGCAGTGGTCGGCTAGGTGGTTAGTACCCATTCCCGCCGCTGGGAGGCGGATACCGGGAACCATTCCCATTTTCTATTCAGATTTTCTTTACCACTGTCCCCTGAGGGGAGGTGGGTGGGTACTTGATTATATATATCTGTCAGGTAAGTATGAACAAACTTTATTGTATCATGACAATATCATTTTGTTCACGACACTTACCTGCCAGATATATATATAGCTGAATCCCACCATTGGAGGTGGGAAGGGACAGAATAGAAGGATTTTGGAAACATTTCACATGCAGATGATTGACATCTTGGTTCCCTACCTGTTAGCATAGCTGACTTCGTGATTACTGTCACCCAAGCCTGCTTCTGCTTAACTAGAATTTCCAGCAAGGTAGTGACCTGTATAGCTGGATAGTTCTAGATGATCTGTCAACGGGAGCGTGAGCACAATGTGACTAGACCATATTGACCATACTGAAGACAACGAAGCATAAAAAATACCACCTAACCTAGCCTCACTAAAGTTAGTTTCATAACTTTCAGGCTAATTAAAGGGAAGACCGCCTCAAGCGGCCAACCCTACGACCGTAAAAAACAAACCCATAATTAAAATCACACACATTCATTTTCTAAAGAATGGGGTTCGTATTGCTTCTCGTCCCCAATACTGTATCCGCGGAAATGTATGGTCCAAGCGAGTAGCAATTCTCATATGTCGCCTTCACATCTCTGAGGTAGTGTGAAGCAAACACAGAGTTGCTTCGCCAAAATGTGGCACCCAGGATATCACTGAGTGCCATATTTTTCTGAAAAGCCACCGAAGTAGCTACCGCTCTAACCTCGTGAGCATTAACTTTTAGCAGTTTAAAATCACCATCCGTGCAGGATGAATGAGCTTCCCTGATGGTATTTCTCAAGAAGAACGCCAGTGCGTTTTTAGACATTGGTAATTCCGGCCTCTTGACCGAACACCACAGGTTGTCTGACGGGCCTCTACATTGTTTGGTCTTTTCCAGATAAAATTTGAGAGCTCTGACAGGGCACAAAACTCTCTCCGGCTCTCGTCCGACGAACTCTGATAACCCCTTGATATCAAAGCTTTTAGGCCAGGGTTGGATGGGTTTTCGTTCTTCGCTAAGAACGAGGGGCTCAGCGAACACACTGCATTGTGTTCTCTGAAACCCACATGTTTACTCATAGCTTGGATTTCGCTAACCCTCTTAGCTGTTGCCAAAGCGGTTAGGAAAATAGCTTTCCTAGTTACATCTTTCAAAGAGGCAGCGTGCATAGGTTCAAATGGGGCTGACATTAAAAACTTTAAGACAACATCTAAATTCCATGAGGGAATCTTGTCTCGTGGAGCTTTTGATGTTTCAAAAGACCTCAATAGATCGTGAAGATCTTTATCATTTGATAAATCCAAGCCTCTGTGTCGAAAGACCGTTGATAGCATACTTTTGTAGCCTTTAATCGTTGACACTGAAAGTTTGTCTATCTCTCTAAGATGTAAGAGAAAATCAGCAATCTGGCTCACAGAGGTCGTGGAGGAGGAAATATTTTGCCTTCTACACCAACCTCTGAAGACAGCCCACTTCGATTGGTAGACAGCTTGGGAAGATGTTCTTCTAGCGCTGGCAATAGCTCTTGCCACCGATCTTGAAAAACCTCTCACTCTGGCCAACTTTTGGATAGTCTGAATGCAGTCAGACTCAGAGCGGAGAGGTTTCCGTGATACCTCTCGAAGTGGGGCTGTCTGAGTAGATCGATTTTTTCTGGAAGTGTCCTTGGGAAATCTACCAGAAATGACATGGCCTCTGTGAACCATTCGCTTGCAGGCCAAAAGGGGGCTATCAACGTCATTCTTGCTCCTTCCGACGCCGCAAACTTCCTTATTACCTCTCCCAGGAGTTTGAATGGAGGAAAGGCGTAGAGATCCATCCCCTTCCAATTCCAAAGCATGGCGTCTATTGCTATTGCTCCTGGGTCTAGAACCGGAGAGCAGTAAATAGGAAGCCTCTTCGTTTTTGCTGTCGCGAAGAGGTCTACCAGTGGGCGTCCCCAAAGTTTCCACAACTCCTTGCAGATCTCTGGATGGAGAGTCCATTCGTTTGGAAGCATTTGATGTTGACGGCTGAGGAGATCCGCACGAACGTTCTGCTGTCCTGAAACGAACCTCGTTAGAATCGTTACATTTCTCAGCTTCGCCCAAAGTAAGATTTCCCTCGTTATCCTGAACAGGGAGCGAGATAGAGTTCCTCCCTGTTTTTTGAGATATGCGAGCGCCGTGGTGTTGTCCGAGTTGACTTGTACAATTCGTCCCACAATCCTTGACTCGAAGCATTGAAGTGCCAAACGAATCGCCTCTAGCTCCTTGAGGTTTATGTGCCAGGACCTCTGTTCCCCTCTCCAGAGGCCTGACACTTCTTCCTCCCCCAGTGTTGCTCCCCAGCCCATCATGGACGCGTCTGAGAACAACACTAGGTCTGGGCTCAGAACTTGAGGGACATCCCTTCCGATAGCTTGACGGGATCGGACCACCACTTCAAATGCTCTTTGATCGATTAAGGGATTCTCAAAATCTCGTCTAGGTCTTTCTTGTTCTTCCAGTTGTCTGCTAGGAAAAACTGAAGCTGTCTGAGGTGCAGCCTTCCCAGAGAAACAAATTTCTCCAGCGAGGAAATGGTCCCCAGCAGACTCATCCATTCCCTCGCCGAGCATATTTCCTTCCCTAAGAAGACCGATACTTTCTCTAAGCATTTTAGCTGACGTTCTATGGATGGAAATGCTTGAAAAGCCACTGAATCCATCTGAATCCCCAGATACACGATGGACTGTGTGGGATCAGATGGGACTTCTCGAAGTTGACCAGAAGGCCAGAAGTTGACCAGAAGGTCCTCCAGACACTGTTCCTTTGACGTGGACCGGATCAGCCAATCGTCTAAATAGAGTGAGACTCTTATCTTTGAGAGATGGAGCCATCTTGCTACATTTCGCATCAGAAGCGTGAATATCATAGGGGCTGTACTCAGCCCGAAACAGAGAGCTCTGAATTGGAAGACCTGTCCTTTCAGAACGAATCTGAGGAACTTCCTGGACCGAGGATGTATCGGAACATGGAAATAGGCATCTTGGAGATCCAAGGACACCATCCAATCTCCTGGTCTCAGGGAAGCTAAAACAGACTGTGCAGTTTCCATCTTGAATTTTATTTTCCTTACAAAAAGATTCAGCCTGCTTACGTCTAGGACAGGTCTCCATCCTCCCGAGTGCTTCGGAACAAGGAAAAGCCTGTTGTAGAAGCCTGGAGAGTTCCGTGACACGACTCTTTCTACTGCTCTCTTTTCCAACATCTGATCCAAAAGGTCTAATAAGATCTGTTGCTTTGAATCCTGATAAGAGGGCGAAAGGTCTATTGGTTCTATGCTTAATGGTGGTTTCGATAGAAACGGGATTTTGTAACCTTTCTCGATCACTTCGAGTGACCAAGAGTTCGCCCCTCTTATCCTCCATGCTTCGGCGAATAGAGCGAGTCTCGCCCCGACTGGTGTCTGGAGGGCTGAAAAGTCATTTCTTTCCCCTGGTTTTTGAGGGGGCTCTGCCCCACCCTATGGAAACTCCTCCCTCGAGCAGCAGCTCTTGAAGAGGCTCTTCCACGAAAGGGCTTATAATTCTTCCTAGAAGCTTGCGTGGTTCTTGAAGACGTCTGATCAGCAGGACGTTTCGAAGACCGAGACAATAAATCCTGCGTCGCTCGTTCTTGGAGATTTACTGATAAATCCTTTACCATCGATTGTGGAAAAAGATGAGCAGAAAAGGGAGCGAACAACAATTCTGCTTTTTGCGCTGGCGACACTGACTTAGCTGTGAAGCTACAGAAGAGTGCGCGTTTCTTCAGAACTCCCGACGCAAAATGTGATGCCAGTTCGTCGGAGCCATCTCTTACTGCTCTGTCCATGCATGACAAAATACTCGCTAAGTCCTCCAATGAGATGGAATCTGGGCTTCTAGACTGAACATCCAAGACGCCCAAACACCAATCTAGGAAGTTAAAAACTTCCAAAGTTTTATAAAGGCCTTTGAGATGGTGGTCTATCTCCGACATTGTCCACGAAACCTTCGCTGATGCCAGGTAAGATCTTCTAGGAGCTTCCACTAAGTTGGCGAAATCCCCTTGTGCGGAAGCGGGGATTCTCAAACCTGCTTCCTCTTCTGTCTCGTACCACTTCCCCGATCTTCCACTAAGCCTTGTGGGGGGAAGTGCAAAAGAAGTCTTTCCCTTTGTCTTTTTGGATTCCATCCAATCATGGATTCTTTTAAAAGCCCTTTTAGTCGAGAGCGAGGTGGCCATTTTGACAAAATTTGGAGTCTTCCTTGCCTTCGAAGAGGTTAGTTGCGAAGGTGGAGAGAGAGGAACTGGAGCTCGGAACTTCTCGGGAAACAAATCTTTTAAAAGACGAGTCAAAGTCTTATAATCCACAGAGGATGAGATTGTAGGATCCTCCTCCTCTTCCGAAACAGCCTCGCTTGACGATTTATTTTCTAATGGAGACATAGCCTTATTCTGCATTGAACGAGAAGAAACCAAAGTTTTACCTCCCTTTCGAACCGTAGGTTTTGTGTTTGAAATCAATTTTGAAGAGGAGAGTCTGCTATGCTCTCCTAACCTTGACTTTCTCTCCGAATTTTCCAAACTGACGTCATACGATTTCTCTTGACGAGCACTGATATTGTAGTTCCTACTACTTTGAAGCATATGGCGCTTAATCTTCTGACTAGCGACCTGTTCTTTTCTTCTCAGGGTGACTTTATGCATCGGACGCCTAGCGCCCTCAGAAGCATCCTCATTTGCGTCCTGGAAAGCGTCCTCATTTGCGTCCTGGAAAGCGTCCTCATTTGCGTCCTGGAAAGCGTCCTCATTTGCGTCTGGAAACGTCCTCATTTGCGTCCTGGAACGCGTACTGATATGAAGGACGACGAGCGTCCTTACTAGCACTACGCCTCGCGTCCTCAAAAACGTCCTCATATTCATCTTCATATCCTTCTTCTGAACTAATATCGTGCGTCTGAAGTCTCTCCAGCCGACGTTTCCGACCCCGAGCGTCCCGAGAAGCGTCCTTACGAGCGTCCTGGTTAGCAAAGCGTTTGTTTTGTTGAATAATCTCTTCCTGTAAGTCAAGATCAATTCCTGCCAATTTTATTTCTGAGCGATCCTTCTGAACGTTCTTCGACTCTGGGAAAAGAAGACGGCCGCCTGTGCGGCACCTATTGTCATTTTCTTTACCGCCAATACTTCTAGAGACTCTCTCAGCAGGACTGCTTGCGCGTTCCTGATTGAGTCGATGAGGTCTAGAAGGCGACGGATCAGACGAAGACGAAGAACGAAGAGAAGCCGCAGGAGAACGTCTAGATTTCTTGACGGGTAGCCAAAGATCTTTTTTACGACTACGTGATCTTTCCTCTTTCTTGGCGAAAAACGTATCCAACTGTTGACGAATCGCTTCGAGAGTCTTTTTTGATGGTGAAGAACCATATGATGGAATGAACCTTTGAGAAGAAGATGGGCGAGGGGACGCCTTCTTCCTTCTCTCCGGACTCGAATCAGGACGCTCCGAAAGCGTCCTAAATCTCTTGTGCGGGATACTGTCTTCGAAGTCTTCCGGAGAAGACCGAAGCGTAAATCGAGGCGGAGGACGCTCTCGATCTCCCGATGAAGCGTCCTCTTCCATCATACCTTTCCTAAGAGGGCGAGAAAGACGATGGCCGCCAGTGCGACGTCTTACGTCTTCCTTACCACTCTCACTTGGAGAGGCTGCGTATTCTTCCGTAAGACCTTTCCTAGGAGGGCGAGAAAGACGATGGCCGCCAGTGCGACGTCTTACGTCTTCCTTACCACTCTCACTTGGAGAGGCTGCGTACTCTTCCGTAAGACCTTTCCTAAGAGGGCGAGAAAGACGATGGCCGCTTGTGCGACACCTTACGTCTTCCTTACCACTCTCAGTCGGAGAGGTCTTCCGAGATTCCCACCCACGGTGAGGTGAGGACGTCTCGGAGGAAGAGAAGCATTCCTTCAAGATTCGAGCTTGCGCGCGATCTTTGGCAGCCTGGGATGCGTCTTCAGGATCTGCCGAAGGGACGCCAGACCGGTGTTTAATTCTCGTAACCCTCCTTCGGCCTTCGACATGTCCATTCCCTGTATTCTGGGAGTCCGACAGAGGTCTCAACCTGGAGGCATTATAGGACCGATCTGACGCCCCCTCCACTTCACTAGGGGCACTAACATTATCACTACACTTTTGCACATTAGATTGTAGCACTTTCATTTTCGATTCAAGGTTCCGAATCGATTCTAAAATGGTAGAAAGGGCATTCCCTTCGGTAACAATCACTTCCTTATCTGAAGGAGAAATTATAGGGTTATGCGTAACATGTTCTACATTTATGTTAGATTGAGCAACTTTACTTTGACTTTTAACAGAAGCACTCCTGGAGGAAGACCTCCTAATTCTGTCACGTTCAAGTCTACGAATGTAAGATTCATACGCCTTCCATTCGACATCAGTTAACCCTTCACATTCTTTACACCTATCATCCAACAAGCAAACATGCCCTCTACAATTCACACACACCGTGTGAGGATCTACCGAGGCTTTTGGTAGCCTCACCTTACATTCTTCTACACCACACACCCTGAAACTAGTAGAACTAGATCCAGACATCTCAATTCTAAGAAAAATCAAAGCCAAATCAAAATCCAAACCACAATAGCGTATGCCAAATCACTAAGCCAAGTCCGAAACCAAAATACAATCCAAATACTCAAGTGACAAATGAAGTTTTCGAAATCCTAAGCGGAGGTCTGTAAACAGATGTTTACCGACCGGCGACAGAAGAAAATCTGAATAGAAAATGGGAATGGTTCCCGGTATCCGCCTCCCAGCGGCGGGAATGGGTACTAACCACCTAGCCGACCACTGCGTTTGCCGGGAGTTTTGAAATTCTGTCGGTCGTCAGAGAATACAGCTATATATATATCTGGCAGGTAAGTGTCGTGAACAAAATAACAGTTTCATTACCATTAACTTTATCGTAAATAGTACAGCTGCAATGGCCCATTTGACTTGCAAATGGGTACTGTGTATGGTAACAACCAATAAGTTGCTGTATAAAAATACATTAATGGTAAAAAAAAAAAACAGTTAGGCTGTATGTAAATACATGTAGCATATCTGCCTACTGTACTATGTAATCTATGGGAGAGAAAAAAGAGAAAGGATTGCATTTTTTTTCAGTGTTCAGTATGTGGAAAAGGGCAAATAACTGCCTTTTACAAAAAGTTCAGTTTTAAGTGTGGTGGCTGTTGTTTATAAACATACTGAAAGTTTACATTTGTGTGATATTGACAAGGTTAGGTGAGGAAATGTCCAGAGTTGCCCTTGAACAACCCCTACATTTTGTACTCGCCATTATGTATTAGATGGGCCCTTGGCTCTATTAATCCAGATAACTGAAGGATTACTGCAGCTGAAAATATCCTTATTATTGAAACCGATTTTATAAAAAAATGAATGAGTGATTATGTGGAAGGAAACACAAAATAAGTACAATGGCCCTGTCTTTCTTTAAATGTCCTGCAATAGAAATAAACTAAGAACTTTTCCAAAACTCACTTCAAATCCCTCTTGGCTTTGATAACTCTGGTTGCTGTGACTTCTTGACTCATTGGCTCCAGGGCTAATATGGGAATCTTGGATGATGCCTTGACTGCTTGAGTGTTCCCCAGTTTTGTTCCCTGGTAATACTGGAGAGGAAGGAACTGAATGTGTTTCTGTTTTCACCCCAAGATGGGGTGTACTTTCTAAATGTGACTTCTCACTTTCAAGTGGAGGAATTCGGCTTTCTCTCTCTAGGTAAGCCCTAGTGTCATCCTCATATGATGAGCACCTTCTTTCACTTTCTAGGTGTGGAGATGAGATAGGAGTGTCACTTTGAGGAGTCCGAGAGTCTCTTGGTGGTGACACATGCTTTTCGTACCTTTGTCGTTTTGCAGGGGGACTCGCTCTTTCATCAGCCGAGGGATGTGATAAAACCCTGCTTTCCTTGGAATGACAGGCTGGCAACTCATCAGGAACAGCAAGCCCTTTAATATGCAATGATTCTGCTGCCTTTATGAGAGCTGTCAAATGATTCTGACTCACACTCACTTCCCCAACATACATGTAATTCAGCAAAGCATCAAGTTCACTTGCTGAAATATCCTTGAGGACAATGATAGGATGTTTGCAAGGTGTGTTCTGCAGCATGTCTTCAAAATACTGACTGCAAGCTGACAGAACTATTTTGTGTGCTGGGTAGAATTTGCCATCACATGCTAGAGTTACATCAGTATACTGATCCTGAAAAACAATGTTTCTTTAACAGGCATCAGCGATGAATTCCTAAAGTAAAACTCTTACTGTACTAACTATGTACTGTACTTTATTAGAACTTCAACTAAAACTCACTATTGCAAGCCTTCATGGTTTAAAATTTCATGAAATTTGCATGAAAAAGCTTAAACCTACAGAAATGAAAAACTTTATGAAAATTACAGATCTTACCTTTTCTCTCAGTGATGATATGAGATGAGAGAATGTGGAGCTGTGGTTCTTCCAAGATAACATTAACAGCCCATCACCCATCGTGGTGGTATGCTCAGGGCTACTGTGAAAATTGAGATAAAAAAACTTCCCTTAAAACTTATAGCACACAGCTTCCTTAATAGCTTCTTTTTCAATCAATAAAGGAAAATAAAATGATCTCAAAATATTACACCAATACATAAAATGAAACTAAAAACGACCAATAAAAAGAATTAAAAAAGCCAGAGAGTTTGGTCTACCTAAAAATTCACATAAATACAAAAAGTAAAAAGTCTCCAAGTTCAGCTGGTTTCAAACAATGCTATTAATTTGACAACTGAACTTGACAGCAAAACAAGACTTCACTTCTATGAACCAAATCCAAAAGATAAAAGACTTAGAAAACGTAGAATACAGAATCAATTTGATAATTGCAAGGGAAGAATATCATAACACAATTCTACCAAATAACATTTTTTTCTTGGTAAAACCCTTTGATAATATGAAATTTACAATAGTTTATAATATAGAACTGCCAATACAATCACAAGATGTCCTAAGCCACATAAATATCTTTCAGCACTTCAGTTTCTCTTCTAGTCAGTAATAAGGATGAATGTATTCTTTAATTCAATCACAACACTAGACAGCAATGACCCTGTGAATCTGAAGTCATTAATCCCTCTAATTTCTGATCCGTTTCCAATGAAACACAGGCCTAACCTACAAAGAAACAGAGTGTGCTAAAGGTAAGTACTACACACTGCACTGGCTCCAAGAAAACAGCTCTGTGTAGAAAATGAAATAAATCTACATTAGTAAAAAAAATCACTCTGCACAATAAATAAAAAAAACAAAAGGTAAATAGGATAAAACATAAAATGAGATGTGTGAATGCTCAGTACAAAAGCTTAAGCATCAAGTTTGAAGTTTGGAAGTTCTAATGAATCAACAATCATATATTTTTCAGACTGCTTATTTAGTGATTTAAGAATCTCTGAACAATCCTTTTAGTGGGAATTTTAGTTTCCCTTAGTCCTAACCCTCCATTACTCACTAGGTTCCCCAATCTATTATACAGTCTAGAGGAATACAAAAATGAAGGGTTTCTACAGGAATACAAAAATGAAGATTTTTCATAAAAAAAAATAATGGTTAGAATACAATATGAAAAATAATGTTATCAATCAGAAGTATGTATGGTCATGTACTATTTGGTGACAATCCAGAATTTCTTTAAATAGCCCTACTATATTTTCTTCAAACCACTGTCATATTTTAGACAAGTATAATTTTCATGTGTTTTAATGTGGCTTAAATGTTTCTGACATTCGTTCCTTTCACTATCAAATTTTATGTAATACCAGCACCACTCACGTGGGTGCATGTTCAGTACCAGCCCCATTAGCAATCATTCCTATTTGCATATCAATCATGTTAAGGAAGCTTAAAAGTCACAGCATAATAACTTCAATATCGAACAATGGTTTGCTATAGTATGCATGCAAATGAGGGAACTTCATG
>NC_087215.1:30854789-30873432 GCF_015104395.2 Macrobrachium nipponense | reverse complement strand
AAGAACTCCTTTCCCGAGAAGGGGAGCGCTAACATTAGCACTTCTATACGAAGAGTGAGCTCCTGCCTGTCCGAAACACTCTTGCGCCTACTAGACTCTTGTTGTCTATGTTCTTGCTTGGTTCGCCAGGTTCGCGGCGCTTGCTAGGCTCCTGGCGCCCTGATTCAGGGCGCTTGAAAAGATCCCCGCGTCCTGATTCATGACGCTTAACAGGCTCTTGGCGCCTTAACTCTTGACGCCTAACGTACTCCTGGCGTCCTGCCTGGCGTCCTAACTCCTGGCGCCCTACTCCTGGCGCCCTGACTCTGCGCCCTGACTCATGGCGTCCCTGACTCCATGCCCCTGATTCCTTCCTTCTAGCAGACTCCTGACGTCCTGAATCCTGTGGTCTGAGAGGCTCTTGACGCCCTTTCTTGCGTCTTGCTGCCTCTTTGCGCCTGCCCTGGCTCCTGGTCCTGCAGACCCAAAGGATCCTGATACTTAAATCGGTTGTTCGGTTCCTTGAACCTAAACCGATCGAGACTTCTGCTCGATTCGCGGCGTCTCATAGGAGAGAGGCTACGATCTTCTTGTCTACCAGGATTCAAAGCCTTACCCGTCATAGGGCGCTTTGGAGAAGACAGCCTATAGGGCGAAAGAACTCTTCTCTCAGGAGAACAACTCCTATCTGAGGAGTCTCTCGACGAGGGCGATAAACGCCCTGGAGATTGTGAGGGTTCTCTCCTATACGAAGAGGGGCGCTTAGCGGAACTCTTAACAGGGAGCGAAACATCTTTCCTCCTTGTCGAGTCCTTAGCAAAGGAGCCTACTAAAGAAGCTAACTGCTCTTGCAGATTAATCAAAAACTTCTTCGTAGGATCCTGAAGAGAAGGCTCCTCTTGTTTCGTCTTCTTAGGTACCGAAGGTCCATCCTTGGGAAAAACGCTCTGGGCTGGAATCAGCCGACGTCTCCTTTAGGCGCCTTTCCAGGCTCTCTTCAAAGGGTGCGAAAGAGAGGCCGAACTCCATCCTCGTTTAGGAGAGGAAGAGTCTGAGGCCGAAAAACACTCCCTTAGGACGCCTTTTCTGCGGCAATCCGAGGCAGCCTGGGACGTTACAACAGGATCTGCCGAAGGGACGCCTGACCGTTGGGGATGTTTCTGCATCCTCCCTGCGGCTTTCGACATTCCTCCTCCCCTGGTCCTGGGAGTTTGGAAGCGGTCTAGGCCTAGGAGCAATGAGGAACTGGGGACACTGCACAAGTCACTATCACCACTCTTACCTTCATTTAGAGCTCGTAGCTGAGCTTGAAGTTTCTTGATTGAAGCTTTTACATATTCCCTCTCTGAAGAAGAATCTTTGGATTCAGAACAGGGAGAAGCAGCTGAGGCTAAGGGAAAATCGTTAGTAGGAGAGTTAACTTCTTGTTCTATAGAGCAAGATCTACTAGATGACCTAGCTGAAGCCTTTCTTACTCTATCTCTCTCAAGCTTCCTAACATATGACGATAACTCCTACCATTCAAGCTCCGTAAGGTTCTCGCACTCAACACAGGTGTTATTAAAAGAACATTCATTCTCTCTGCATTTAGCGCAAATACTATGAGGATCTACTGCCGATTTAGGCAGCCTAACCTTGCAACCTTCCCTACTGCAAACTCTAAACATAGGTGAAGCCTTAGCGTCAGACATCGTGAAAGAGTAGTCAAAACAAAGTCGAAAAACAGTCCACAATAAGCGTATGCCAAGCCAGAGAAAAAACAGAATACGTCACCAAAAAAACCAATCCAAATTCTCGGCAAACGAGTAGAAATCCAAGATGGAGGAACGAACAATAGGTGTTGTCCGTTCAACCGACAGAAAAAATGTTATTGTTATAATACAATTAAGTTTGTTCATACTTACCAGGCAGATATATATATAGCTGTATTCTCCGAAGTCCGACAGAATTTCAAAAATTCGCGGCACACGCAGTGGTGGCCAGGTGGTAGTATACCCACTCCCGCCGCTGGAGGCGGATATCAGGAACTATTCCCATTTTCTATTCATATTTTATCAGTGCCACTGTCTCCTGAGGGGAGGTGGGTGGGCACTTTAATTATATATATCTGCCAGGTAAGTATGAACAAACTTAATTGTATTATAACAATAACATTTTGTTCATGAAACTTACCTGACAGATATCCTATATAGCTGAATCCCACCTTCGGATGGTGGGAAGAGACAGAATAGGATTTTTGGGAAAACTAAATTAAGTAGATGATATACATCTTGGTTCCTCACCTGTTAGCATAGCCGACTTCGTGATTACTGTCACCAAAGTCTGCTTCTGCGTTACTAGAGTTGCCAGCGAGGTAGAGACCTGTAATGCTGGTGCGCTCTAGATGATCTGTCAACGGGGGCGAGACCACAATGTGACTAGACCATATGACCATACTTCTGAGGGCAACGAAGCTAAAACCACCACCTGACCTAACCTATCAAAGTTAGTTCCATAACTTCTAGGCTAAAGAGGAAGGAACGCGCCTCAAGCGACCAACCCTTCAAAGTTAAAAGCACACCTATCCCTTTTCTATAGGATAGGATTTGTGTTGCTTGCTGCCCCCAATAATATATCTATGGATATGTATGGTCCTAGCGACTTACAGATCTCAAATGTCGTCTTCACATCCCGTCGGGGAGTGTGAAGCGAACACAGAGTTGCTTCGCTAAAGCGTGGCACTCAGGATGTTACCTGAGTGTCATGCTCTGCTGAAATGCTTCCGAGGCCGCGCCCTCACCTCTTGAGCATTCATATTAAGAAAAAAATCTCAAATCTTTATGCAAACATAATGAATGAGACTTCTTAAAGAACTCCTTGACTAAAATGCCAGGGTGTTCTTGGACATGAACCAGTCTGGTCTTTTACGGAACACCGCAGATTGTCCGTTGACCTCGACTTTCTATAGTTTTTATCAAGATAAAACTTGAGAGGAACCCGACAGGGCACAGGACTCTCTAATGCCCTTGCCCAATAATTTGTGCCATAACCCTTGGTCTCCAAGCCTTCGGGTCAAGGGTTAGACAGGTTTTCGTTCTTATCAAGAACGGAAGGCTTGGAGGACAGACCGCATTATGTCCTTTAAAGCTAAAACCTCTGATGATGGCTAAAACCTCACTAACCCTCTTTGCCGTGGCTAGAGTGGTTAGAATGTTAGCCTTTCTGGTCACGTGTATTAAGTTCGCAGAAAGGATAGGTTCGAAATGCGTTTTGGCATCAGAAACTCAGACTACGTCTAAGTTCCATGCCGGAACCTGCGATCCAGAGAATTTCAAGATCTCCCCAGACCCTCAAAGATCGTGAAGCTTTGTTGTTTGACAGAACCGAATCTCTGAGCCTAGAGGCCGTCAACAACATATTTGCATATTCTACAATAGTTAGGACTTCTAGCTTATCTCATACTTCGTACGGAAAGATAGAACCATAAAGAAATTCACAAAGGTCGAGGTGGAGGAACAGTCATTTCCCTTCACTATCTCCAGAAACGGCCCCCTCCGATTGAACACTGAAAATAGGCAGCACTACTTTGCCTTGGCCAAGAGACTGCCATTAATCTTGAAGATCTTATCGCTTCTCGATAGTCTGAATGCCTTCAGACTCAGAGAGGAGAGATATTAGATACTTCACTAAGTGACTATGTTAGATTACACCGATTCTCTCGGGAAGGGTCTTTGGACAATTCTCTGAATTACCTGACCTCTGTGAATCCAACCTCTTAGAGGCCAACATGTGGCGACTAAAGCTAATCCTCTAGGATCATGAATAAGGAACAACTTAAGAGGAAGCTCCTTCGTCTTCAATATTACGAAAAACTTAACGAAAGGACGCCCTCAGTCTCTCCTCAACTTTCGACATACTTCTAAGTGAGGATTACTCAGACGTCAGTAGTTGTTGCCTTCGATCGAGAACACCCAAGACCCGCACGGACGTGCACTAGTTTAACGAACCTCTTGAGGATCGTTACGTTCCGTGCCCAAGCCCATAACCAACTCTCTCTTCTTGAGCTATGAGAGAGCTGAGAAATTATCCGAGATGATTTGGGCCACTCGATCCAAACTCACCCTTCGAGGAACTGGAGAGCCGACCAATTTGGCTTCCAATTCTTTCAGACAATGTGCCAGAACATCTGTTCCTCTGTTCGGATGTCTGGCACCCTCTCGCTATCACCCGAGGGTGATCCTCAAGCCATTGAGAGAAAATTAGAATTATTACTAGATCTTTGATGTTATTCCAATTTCTTCGTAAGGAAAAATTGTAGAGGTCTGAATTGCTGTTTATTCAGGGAAAACAAGCTTCTCCAGCGCGGAAATGGTCCCCAGCAAACTCATCCATTCCCTCACTCAGCCTGCTTCCTTCCCTAAATAAGGCTGCGCTTTGCATAAGCAGGAGAGCATTATTATAGTGCTATGCCGCGGTAGATTCGTACAGAATTCTGTTACCGTGCGGTAAACCTGCACCGAAGCTAAGTATAAGAGATCTTGTCTTGTTGAAATTTTCTAAGTAAACGGAAGGCATGTTCATTCATGATTACTAGAAATTTCCTCAAACCCGAGGCTAAAATCCATGATTGTAGGGCAGAGAGACGGCTTATTCAGCCATTCCCGCAAGGGAGAGAGGACGTAACCAACCGCGCATGTCACCGAGCTAGCCGGTAACTGCGTAGATCACAGTAACAGCAGCCTTGTTCATCGTCTCGCACTATCTGCCTGAGTTGCCAGCTACTCCTTTTACGAAGGGATAGGTATGAAATTATCGAGCAAAAGGAAACTCTCAAGCAGGCATATTTAAACGAAACAAATTCGCTAAATACAGAAGCTGAGTTGTGTTGTCGTAACAATACCTGAAGAGTTGTTCTTACTCCGAAAACTCTTGGAAGGTTGAAGGGAGTGTCAACTAAATACATTAGAACAACAGTTCTTTCGGCTTCTATCCGCAGAGGTAAATACGATATGCGTATATGACTTGACCCATGCGTTAGCAAAATAACGCAAAGATAAACTACGTAAGTATTGTAGTAATTTGAACATCGAATTCTCTACTACATCTTTCCTCGACGAGGAAGAGAGAAAGAAAGGAAAACGACTGTCCACGTTCTAATGAATGAGACTTTTTAAAGAACTCCTTGACTCTTTGCCAAGACTCTTTGCCAAGAAAAGGGAGTAATATTCGAATAGAGATCATCAAGAGAGAACCGAGGATCGAAAAGGACCGTTCAATGTTCTTATGATATTGGACATAAGACTTCCTGGATCTAGTCTACAAGTCTTTTTCTTACTCCCCGGATGAGCCTCTGAAAATGAAATGAGAGCTCTTCCGAAATTTGTTAATGAGTTTATCCGCTTAAACGATAAAAACGTTAAAATCTATGTCATGAGAACTACCCCATTTATGAGGGGTCCCCACTTAAATGACAAAAACGTTTAGTATCTTGACAATGGGGAAAACGTCCTTACTTGACAAAACTATTAGCACTTTGCTAATAGGGGAAAACCCTTTAACATGACCGAAAGTCACCCAGGAATCCGAGTATATAATCTTCCCGATTCTCAGAGAAATCGATGAAGAGGAAAGAGGGATCGAAGAAAAAATTCGGGTATGTCTCTCCGCTAACTCCGAATCCTTTTTTAAAAATTTCTGTAAAGGAATGTCCTGTGGAGAGTCCCTGAAAAAACCTCCTCTTGACGAGCGTTTATAAAGCGTCAAGCGTCCTAAGAAACGTCCTGAACAGCAAATAAGACGCCTTCTACAAGTCTTTTCTCTCGCAAAGCGTCCTGCCGAGCTTGCACTGAAGCATCCTGGCGAATGTCCACAAAAGCGTCCTCATAAGCGTCCTGCCGAGCGTCCTGCTTAGCGTCCTGGAAAGCGTCCTGCTGAGCGTCCTCAAAAAACGTCCTGCTTAGCTACGAGCGTGTCTGAGCAGAGAACACCAAGCCTTCTGAACGACGTTTCAGAGAGGAACTCGTTGAGCGCCTGATGCATGCAAGGCCCGCCAAGAGGCGTCCTGGCGAGCGACCTTGCCAACATCTCATGTTATGACGAACCGCGTTTTGCGTATGACGTTGAATATTTTCAAGGGACGTCCTCATGCGAGTCTCCATGGAGAGCCGCACGCTACTCCTGAAGTGTGTGAACACTAAAGGAAGACGTATGGCTTTCGTCTTCAAGACGGGCCTTAAAGACCTTCATACCTTCTTACAAAGACAGTGGCCGCCTGTGCGACAACTTGCGTCTTAGTAATGCAAAAGAACATCTCCAGAAACGCACTCAGCAAAGGAACGCCGAGCGTCCGAAAGACACCCTCGCAAGGTGCTTGCCGAGCGTCCTGGAGAATGTCTCTACTTATAGGACGTCGAGCACCTCCAAAAGCTTCCTCACGTCTAAATTGCCCTTCTTATGCCGAACCAGAGACATAAGTTGTTTGACTGTGCAAAGCAGCTTGCCGGACGTCAAACTTATCAGCTTGCTTTTTCGAAGTAAAGCGAACGTTACATAACGTATACGGAGCGCCATGAGGAGAGGAGACGAATACTGAGTTGCTCCTCCAAAAGGTGGAATCTAGAATGTCCTTGATTACCAAATTCTTTTGAATGCTAGCGAGGTTGAAACAGCTCTAACTTCATGAGCGTTCACTCGCAGGAGGCTCAAATCACTCTTCTGGCAAGATGAATGAGCCTCCTTAATATGACAATTTGTCGAAAATTGCATTTTTCCTAACTATACAAACCTGAGGTCCTTTAACAATAGGAAGTAGCTAGCGGCAGCTGGAACGGTCGTAAGCTTCGAACAAGGGGAGAACGGTAGTTAACTGCTTGTCCGACAGTCGCGCGTCACTTTTGCTTTTGGCCCATGCAAAATACGCAGAGTGAGGGGTGGCATGAGGAGGGACTATATGTAAAGGACCTCAGGTTTGTATAGTTAGGAAAAATGCAATTTTCGACAAATTGTCATTTGTTCCGATACGTAATACAAACCATCGGTCCTTTACAATAGGAAGACTCACTTCTTGTGGGAGGATCTGAGTCTTTTGATGAACAGACTGGTGTTCGTCCATCCCTGGAATGCCTCCCTGGTCGTAAGAGCGAGGGAGGGATCCAAGCCTCTGTCCGATTGATCGGGGTGTGTGCACCGCAGGATCAATGGTCAGACCTCTGGGCCGAGTACTAAGAGAGAGGCAAGCGTATCTCTTCGTACCACCAAGCAAGAACTTGTTCCTGTTTGCAAGAGGCAACATAAAGTATGGGTTGTCTCAAGCTGGCATCCACTTCCTCCCCCTTGTTGGAGGAAGTGGTGGATATACGCTCCTATCCTAGTGAAAGGGATAGGATGGGGCTCTGTTGAGTAGCTCACCTGCATCTTGTCCTAATCCAGCAGGGTGACGACCGTCCCGTCCCTCTAACCACAGGTAGAGGGGGAAGAAAAAGATGGGAAGAGGAGCCAGTCACACTCTCATTCACTCATCCATTCTTACGGTCACACCAGGACTCGATGCTGTTCAGCCTGCGAGGGTCTGGGTTCGCTATACAACGTGTTGAGCAGCCACCACGGGTCCCAAGGAAAAGAGATCCAAGGACCTGTGGGCAATATCCCTAAGGTAGAAGGAAGGGCATGTGGTCTGGTTGGACCAGACCCCTGCCTTCAGTACCTGCGCCACGGAGAAGTTCTTGCGGACAAGGCAGCATCTCCTTCGCATCGAGGCGGTGAAGTCCATTAGGGAGGGGATTGTGAACGACTCGAACCAATCGTCAGGTGACCGAAGGGTTCTGAGTCTTCGCTACGAAGTTCGGTACGAAATCGAGCGTCACGGATCCCCATCCCCTGGATGCTTGACTTCGCAGGAGAAGTCATGCAGTTCCTCAGAGGAAAAGAAGGAAATAGTCGCATGACCTATTCCTCTTCTCTACTTCGGTGATGTCCAGTACCCATACTGCGGGGGGGGGTTCTCGTTCCCCACCCCCCCCCCCGCACAGTACCCATGTACCCAACAACAATATAAGAGCCCGAGAGCAATCGTTGCCATCGGCCCGAATGCAAGGGCATAAGGATCAATTCCCTGACTGAGCGGAACTTGAACCAAATAAATATTGATGCAATCAATAATAAGGAATAAAATGAAAATGCATCTTGCATTACGATTCACTTCACAATGAAAAAGGGCTCGGATCGAGCGCATTTGCGCCCTCGTACCGACGCAAGGGTAAAAGGATCCATTCCTTACCTTTATGGATCAAGGTTTATGGAAACCTTGATCCATAATGAATTGATGCAATCAAAAAAATATATGAAAATGAAAAAGAATACTGCGCTTGCGATTTCACTTCATACAAATAAAAAGGGGAAGGATCAATTCCCGGGAATAGCGAAACATTGATCCCAGTAAACAATGCAATCTCAATAAAAAATGAAAATGAAAAAGAACTGCACTTGCGATTTCACTTCATTCAAAATAAAAGGGGAAAGGATCAATTTCCGGGTAAGCTCGGAAACTGATCCAAAATGAGTATTGCTACAATCAAAATAATATATGAAAATGAAAAAGATACTGTACTTGCGATTCCACTTCCATACTGAATAAGTTTCCGTGCCGAGCGCATTCGCTCGGCAACGGGCATACAGGTCAAAAAAATATAAATGAAAAGAGCACTTACTTACGATTTTCATCTACACATTTCCAACCCAAAATATACGCTCGGAGCGAGCGCTACCGCCCTCGGCACCGAGCATACACAATACGAGGATCATTTCTGGGAAAATGAATTCCCGCACTTACGCCCTCAGTCCCGGCACTCGGGTAATCGGAGGCGTGGTGAAACCAAGATCCTTTAATTCACAATTGAATTTCATGGAAATAAATATGAAATGATTGTACTTACAATTCAGTTTCACTAGATAAATAGAAAAAGAAAAACAACAATCATGCGAAAGCAACGACGATGAAGCGGGCAGAGAGCGATGATACACGTCCACACGCCAGCAGGCCGAAAGCAAAAGTGATTTGTTTACCTACCAGTCGCGCGCGCGCGCCTGTCGGACAAGCAGTTAACTACCGAACCCCTTGTTCGAAAGCTTACGACCTATCCAGCTGCCGCTAGTACCTTCCTATTGTAAAAGGACCGAAGGTTTGTATGCCGTGTCGGAACAAATCTACAGGAGGTTAGAAGGTTCATTATTTCTAACTTCTGTTTACTGTGGAGGAAAACTCCTGATTCTAACACGCTCTAAAAATGTGTACATGAATCCTACTTCTTCCGTAATCAGTCACACATTACACTAATTACATTGAACTTATGCAAAAAAGAAAAACATGTAAACGTCATGTATACTAAGCGAGTGTCTACCGAAAGTTCCGGTAGCCTCACCTTACCCCATGCAGACAACAAAGTCTGAAACTAGGCTAACTAGCTTCAGACATCAAATGCAATGAAAAAATTTACGATAGCGTATGCCTAGCCACAAATCCAAGTCAATAATCGAAAGAATAATTAGAATACTTAAGCGGCTAATGAAGTTTCAAAATCCTAGGCGGAGGTCTGTAAACAGTTGTTTACCGACCGGCGACAGAAAAAATATGAATGGAAAATGGAAATAGTTCCTGATATCCGCCTCCCAGCGGCGGGAGTGGGTACTACCACCTGGCCGCCCACTGCGTGTGCCGTGAATTTTGAAATTCTGTCGGACTTCGGAGAATACAGCTATATATATATCTGCCAGGTAAGTTTCATGAACAAATTATGACTTAGAAAACGGGAATAGTTCCAGACCCCGCCACCCAGCGGCGGGAATGGTGGATCACCTGACCTACCTGTCGCGTGTGCCGCGAGTTTTGAAATTCTGTCGGGACGACCGAGTCTATAGCTAAGTATATATCTGCTGGGTAAGTTTCATGTACAAAACGTTAGAAATTCCAGGAATTCGAGCATTCGGCGAGATTTCCGATTATCGTAGTAACAATTATCAGGGATTCTTGTCTCGCCCACTCTGGACCGTGGTTTCGCCCAAGTGTTTGCAGATCGTAGAAGACCAGAACACTCGGAGAGTGCTAGAAATCCCGAAGAATTCTAAGCACTCGGCGAAACCCCCACTGAATTCGTCAGACGATCATCGGGTGGTGGTCCTCCTGATTCCCGTAGAAATCGAGGATGGGGCAAGATCCTTCCTCAACGACGGGGACTTATGTCCAGTAGGACCCGAAGGTCCCCCCAGGAACACAGACCCCAACGTGGAATCCTACGGAGAATGCTCTGCAGGATCCCTCCCCTTCCCTTCGCAGCAATAGGGAGAGAGGGAATGGGGGAGGAAGATTGGATACTTGCTAGCCTTCCCAGCGGAACTAGCAGTCGGAGAAGTGAGTACGAGCAGCCATCATCGTGCGATGATGGCCGCTCAGTCTAGGAAAACGTTACCGTCTGGAGAAAACGTTTTCCCGAGGAGGGTTACGAACTCGTACTGTAGGCTAAACGTCTGCCGCCACCGTGACCGTCGTCTGAGTGGGGCTGAGCGAGCACCTGACAGGAGAGAGCCGAGACCGTCCTCCGACGCGTCCCAGTCCTCGTCGAGGTTGAATCCTCTCAAGAGGACCGAAGGAGGAGCCCACCCTGGTCTCTGAGTGCGTGGTCCAGACGGACCGTCATGTGAACGGCGGTGATGGTCCCTCCGAGAGTCTGGGAAGAGTCATTCGTCCTCGCCAGTCCCCCACGATCTCCTCCAACCACTTGAGCGAGGATCTGTTGGTCCCGAGACCGAACCAGGCTTGTGACCGGACCGTAAGAAGTGCATTCCTCACGGTCACTCCTGTTCGCCTCGTTCCTCCCGGTGTAGCCTCAGGAGGTTGAAGGGACAGGTGAGGGAGACCTGATGCTCCTACCCTGCCTACTAGCAGAACCAGTAGGCTGGGAGGACTGCAGGCGATCACCAACCCACGGTGGCGATCGAGCTGCAGGTCTGGACCAGCGGTCTTCTTGCGGAGAAACGCTGGACCAAGAACGGAGCGTCAGTCTCTTCAGGAGAACTGCTGGCGATCGGGCTGCACTGGTTGGGCGGCTAGACCGAGAGCAGCGGCGACGGTCCCGAACGTCAGAAGAGCTGCTGCTGGTTCCCCTATCCGTCCGGTCCCAGTGGGAGCGGCGGTCAGGGGACCGGCAAGTCCGCTGTCGCGGTGGGAGCGCAAGGAGCGTGCCCCTTGCGATCACTCCTGATCGCCTCGCTCTTCCCGGTGTAGCCCGAGGAAGTTGAACGGATAGGAGAAGTAGGCCTGATGCTCCCCCCTCGCCCACCGGCAGAACTGGTGTGCTGAGGGGGGGGGGGGGGGGGGGCTGCAGACGCTCGCCAGCTCGTGGTGGTGATTGATCTCCAGGCCTGGTTGAGCGCCTCTCCCGGGGAGAGCGGCTGGACCGAGAACCACGGCGACGGTTCCGAGCGTCAGAAGAGCTGCTGCTGGTCCCCCTCTCCATCCGGTCCCGGTGGGAGCGGTGGTCAGGGTACCGGCAGAGTCCGCTGACGCGGTGGGAGCGAGGCCTGTCCTCATGGCACGTCACGCCGCATGGACCAGCCGAGGCTGGTCCAGGCGACCGAGGGGACTGCTTCCTCGCCTCAGCCCGTCGCGTCAACCCTGGGTACCGGAGACTCGCCACGAGAGTGATTGCTGGCCTGGTGGGAGTCACCTGGGCGACTCCCACCAGTCTTCCGCCCCGTGCCTGGATCCTGGCGCCGAGCGAACTCGGTTGCCTGGGTCTTGGCTGCACGGTCACCCGCAGGTGATTGTACACTCAGTACCACTCGTGAACGAGAGGCCGAGACGGTATCTGGCGTCGAGGCGGAACCTCTGGCGTCAGGACGAGGTACCCCTCCGGTCCCCGTCATCTTCTTCCTTGCGGAAGGAGAGACGGGCCCCATTCCCGAAGGAACAGGAGGACCAGTGGAAGCCCCAACTGTCCCACTGGAGTGGGACAGACCCTTAGAGGTCTCTGAGAGAGACTTCTTAGGGGGGGAGAAGGCTACCTTCTTCTTCTTCGGCTGGGGGGCCTCAGAAGTCGAAGGGGAAGAGGCGGCAGAAGACGACAGCGACACCTTCCTCTTCTTCCCGGACTTCCTCTTCGCCAGTTCCTCAGGACAACTGACAGGTCCTCCATTCAGGACGGAGTTGGGGCAGTTGCCGAAGCGACACGGCCCAACTGCACCTGTCCGGAGGGACCTGCGAGAGTAGCAGTGGAGAGAACGCTTCCACGAGGAGGGCTACGAAACTGCCTGTCCTCACAGCGCGTCGAACCGCTGGAATCAGCCGAGGCTGGTTCCTGCGATCGAGGGGACCTCTTCCTAGCCTCAGCCCGCAGACGGTCTGGGACTGTCGCGCAGCCCTGGTTACCTGCAGCTCGCTACGAGAGCGATCGCTGGCCTGGCGGGAGTCACCTGAGCGACTCTCGCCAGTCTTCCGCTCTGTGCCTGGTCCTGGCGCCGAGTGAACTCAGAAGCCTGAGCCTTGGTTGTACGGTCACCCGCAGGCGACCGTACACTCGGTACCTCTCGCGAACGAGAGGCCGAGCTGGAACCTGGTGTAGCGGCAGAACCCCTAGCACCAGGTGAGGAAGTACCGGTGTTAGCCGGTACCCCTCTGGTCCCCGTCTTCTTCTTCCTTGCGGAAGGAGAGACGGGCCCCGCTTCCGAAGGAGCGGGAGGACCAGCGGAAGAAACCCCCGTCCCACCGGAGTGAGACGGGCCCTTACAAGTTCCCGAAGGAGACTTCTTGGGGGGGGGGGAGGCAGCCTTCTTCTTCCTCGGCTTAGAAGCCTTGGAAGTCTAAGGGGAAGAGGCAGCAGCAGGCGACGACGAAGACGACGACGACACCTCCCTCCTCTTCTTCTTCGTCAGCTTCCTCAGGAAAGACGTCAGGTCCTCCATCCAGGACGGAGCCAGGGCTATTGCCGAAGCAACACGGCCCGGCTGCACCTGTCCGGAAGGACCCGCGACAGGGCAGCAACACCATGGGCAGGAACGTCGGCAGGGGATGGTCCAGGCACGGCAGGCACAACAGGAGTGGCAGGCACAGCAGGAACGTCAGGTACAGCAGAAGGCAGCACAGCAATCAACGACATCCTGGGTACCGGTGGAAGGTTCCTTGGGCGAACTCTTGGGGCACTGAAAGTCGGGGGCTGAGGCGAGAGCGGCGAACCCAGGCAGCAGTGGCACGACCCTCCTCGGGAAACCAGCAATCAGGGCCTGCACTGCAGCTGAAGGTGTTACCGTGGTAATATGCTGGGTATACACCAGGTGAGGAGGCGTGGCATACCCCGGGGTCGAGACAGTGGTGGTGGTGGTGGTCACCGGTCCATGGGTGACCGGAGCAGCACCTGCCAGGTGGTGCAACAGCCCCCGAACACTCAGCGTCCCCTGGAGGCCCAGCGAGAACCATACCTGGCCGAGGTCGTCGCCCGCAGCATTAGCACCTGAGGAGGCAAAAGTCGGGTTAGTAGGAGGGGTTCCCCCTCGCACAGGGGGGACAAGCCCCACCCCGAACGAACGGAAGACCCCGAGTACAATTGGATGTCGGGGTACCTCGCCCCCTCCTCTACGCTCAACGGATCGAGCGAAGAGAGGGAACGAGAAAACCCCCTTGAAGGGGAAGGAGCCATACGCGGGAGCTGGGATGGCGGCAGGAAGGAAGACGACGTGTCTGTGACCAAGGGCGTCGCTGGAGAACCCTCCGAAGACTCCCTGGCAGGCTTACGTCGCTTCCTCCTACCCTCATAGAGCACCCACTGATCCTCCGACCAATTATCACACACAACACAGGGCTCGGCCCGAGAGCATTTGTGCCCCCGACACCGAGCACATAATTCATGAGGATCAACCTCTAGGAAAGAGCGGAAGGCCCTACACTTATGGCCCTCCACACCAGGGCAAACTCTGTGGCTGATGGGGGGCGTGGGGACATCTCCAGCTCACGGGAATCCATAATAATGAATAATAATAAAATACAAAGCACACGTACTTACAGTATTTTATCAAACACACACATAGCAAACCAAGTTTGAAGAAGATACAAAGTGTACGACGAAAGCGGGCAGAGAGCGAACAACAAGTCTGTCTCCGTCGGCGGCCGAAAGCAAAGTGGATCTTCACCTCGCAGTCGCGCGGTGTGCGCACTGTCGGACAAGCAGTTAACTACCGAACTCCTTTGTTCGAAGCTTACGACCGGTTCCAGCTGCCGCAAGTTACATTCCTATTGTGAAGGACCGATGGTTTGTATTCGTATCGGAACAAATTATCTAGCGCACTCTTCTTTATGAAAAATCACTTGTTTTCTTGGACTAGAATGTGAACGTCGTCATCGTTTAAGATTGTTGTAAAAAAAGTGTACTAGACTCTATGGGTACGAGTGGGGTGCGGATTTAGCACAGGAAATGGGAAGTTTGTTTACACAAGTGACTCCGCAAACATCGAGATGCATCGAGATGGAGTCAATCTTCTATATGTAAAGTGTTTTAAGTAAAAATTTTGAAATCTTCATAGTTAGCACTGCGCATGGCTGCGCTTTCATTAACCACTGTTTAATCGAAAATTATGACCTTAATTTATGATTTGGGAAAAAACACTTACCTACTTCGAGAGGAAAGAAGAAGTCTCAAGATGTTGCTACCACGGACAATGGCTCGTGACTGGTGTCTATCTTAGTTTACAGGGAATGCTTAATTTATTTTTTGGGAAGGTGTGGTCGAGCAACGGTAGAGGGGGTGGTTGCCAAATGGCCATTTGATATTTTACCCTAGTTATATGTTTAACCCTAATGTAAACACCTTCTATGGGCTCTTAAGCCAATTTCATCCAAATTTCACCATGATACCTAACCCACTTTGGTAATTCTAGGCAATAGGTAGTACTAAACTCCGCTCGGACTGCAAGGAACGTTCCCGCAAATGCGAAAGCCACCAGGGATTGGAATGTCAAATGTATTTCGCTGTGTTTAGCTAGCCCTTGGCAGTTTAACCCTTAAACGCCGACTGGAACTATTTTACGTCGACATGTCTCTCGGGTGCCGACTGGGACGTATTTTACGTCGACATACAAAAGTTTTTTTAAAAATCGCGGAAAAATACTTTTAGGCCTACCAGCCGAAAACTCTTGAATCACGCGCCTTGGGGGATGCTGGGAGTTCACGGATCAAGGTGTTGTTTTGTTTACAATCGTTACGCAGGCGCGCAAGCGCGAATTTCTTTCTTGCCGCACTAAAAAGTATCTGTGACACATCTCTGAAAATTATTTCGTCACTTTGACATAATTTTTGTACCATTTTAAATTAGCCGTTACATAGAGTATTATATATGAAAAATGTGCGCATTTGTATGTAGAATACAACAAAAAAATACTCATGATTGTAGCTTTTATCAGTTTTAAGATATTTTCATATAAATAACGATAAGTGCCAAAATTTCAACCTTCGGTCAACTTTGACTCTACCGAAATGGTCGAAAAACGCAATTGTAAGCTAAAACTCTTATATTTTAGTAATATTCAATCATTTATCTTAATTTTGCAACTAATTGGAAGTGTCTAGCAACAATATTTCGATTTATGGTGAATTTATGAAAAAAACTTTTTCCTTACGTCCGCGCGGTAACTCTTCCGAAAATAATCATACATGCGATTGCGGTAATGTTTGCACATTTAAATTAGCCGTTACATAAAGTTTTATATATGAAAATGTGCGCAATTTCATGCACAATACCACTTCTAAAAACAACCCCATGGTTGTAGCTTTTATCAATTTTGAAATATTTTCATATAAAAAATGATAAGTGACAAATTTTCAACCTTCGGTCAATTTTTGACTCTACCGAAATGGTCGAAAAAACGCAATTGTAAGCTAAAACGCCTATATTCTAGTAATATTCAAGCATTTACCTTCATTTTGCAACAAATTGGAAGTCTCTAGCACAATATTTCGATTTATTTGGTGGTGAATTTATGAAAAAAATAACATTTTTCTTTACGTCCGCGGCGGTAACTCTTCCGAAAAAATCATACGTGCGATTGTGGTAATGTTTGCACCATTTTAAATTAGCCGTTACATAACGTTTTATATATGAAAATGTGCGCAATTTCATGTATAATACAACAATAAATAGTTGAGGTTGTAGCTATTCTCATTTTCGAAATATTTTGCATATAAATCACGATAAATAGAAAACAAAACCACGTTTCGGTCAAATTTAGACTCTACCGAAATGGTCGAAAAACGCAATTGTAAGATAAAACTCTTACAGTCTAGTAATATTCAGTCAGTTATCTTCATCGTGAAACAAATTCGAAGTCTCTAGGCACAATATTTAAATTTATGGTGAATTTTTAAAAAAACTTTCCTTCCCTCCGCGCCGCGGATTTCTCCGCCACAAATCTCCCGAACATGCGTAAGTCCCATTCTCGGAATATTTTTGCTCCGTTTCATATTAGGCATTTCATAGAGTTTATATATGAAAATGTGCGCAATTTCATGTAGAATAAAACGAAAAATATTTGAAAGTTGTAGCTTTTCTTATTTCCGAAATAATTGCATATAAAAAAATATATATATCAAAAAAATTCGTCATTCGGTCAACTTTTAGCTCGTCAGATATGGCCGAAAACTGCATTTGTAAGCTAATATTCTTCACAGTATAGTAATATTCAATCATTTGTCTTCATTCTGAAACATATTGGAAGTCTCTAGGACAATATTTAGATTTATGGTGAATTTTGAAAAAAAATATGTGTTTACGTAAGCGCGTTACGAATTCATGCATTATTTTGTGATAATATTTTCTCTGTGTTGCTTTTATCGTTTTACAATGTGTTATATATCAAAATGATCGCAATTTAGTGCACATTACAACGAAAAAAAAAGTAACTTGTTACCTTCAACCGTTTTGCGCACAGCGCGATTTGAATACAATTATATATGAAATTTCGTTTTTGCGCTATCATATATCGCATTATTTATATATGATAATGATAACTTCTTTCATTTCTGATGGTTGCATACTAAACTTCAAGCAATGACAAAAAAAGGAGCCAAAAATGAACTCTTAATCTTGAAAACTAAGCGCGCTGTGATTTTTTGAAAAAAATATTTTTTCCGCTTACGCGCTCACTTCCAAACCCCTCCGGCATACGGGAGTCATTTTTTTATTTACTGCTCCGGCGTTAAGGGTTAATTACAGTCGACCCCCCAAAAATAACGGTCAATTCCAAGGCTCACCTAACGCATAGTTTTTACCTATACCTAGCTCTAACCCCACCTTAAGCAAGGACTCCTCGGAATGATGTCCTAGCTACCTATACCTAGTAGTAGGGTACATAAACGGTCTCCCTTCTAATACAGCTTGCTGCAGGTCTACTACTTTTCACACCGACACTTAAACTAAGGCGCAAACCCGACCGCTTTATCCTACCACTCGTTCAGCAAATCAAATTCGATCGGTCGCCTTGCTACTAACATCAAAGCCTCTTTTCTGTCATGATTTAAACATTTTTACAAAGCTCTTTTACATTAATTAACTACTAGACTTAGCACTTTACCTTATTCGCACAGGCTGAACCACATTTCATGTAATATAAACGGTGAGTGAAGAACTGACATTAGGGTAACTCGACTTTTGTTTACGTTTGGTTACGTCAACGGATTCCACCTGATAAGGTTAGTAGTGAATGCTTGCGTACTATCACTCTTTTCACTTAAATTGTCGTTTTTTATTTATTTATTTATTTGAAATTCATAATGATTAGAAAAATACCTTCCTAATAGTTCAGTTATAAAATAGACTAAAGCACAGACGGAGGGGCTAAGAGGTCTGCGGCGTCTGCCTTAACTGTAGCAGACGTTTCAAAGGAAATAAGACTTAGCCAAACTTAAAGTAACCTCAGAGCTGTTCCCGAAATCGACGTGGGGGTTGGGGTGCGGTCTTCGCACTCTTAAACTTCTCAAAGTAAGTCGTGATTGCTCTATCTCTAAAATACCCCCCCAAAGCACTAAATAATATTGTAGTGTAAAGTAATCAGTATATCGGTTAAAGCTACGAATTTAGAATATGGAGGAGTGATATGGTAGTTACATTTGACAACGTCTTTCCTTTGAGAGAGAGAGAGAGATGAGAGAGAGAGAGCGAGAGAGAGAGGAGAGAGAGAGAGAGAGAGAGAGGAGAGGAGAAGAGAGGAAGAGCATGTTTGGTGGATGGGTCGTTAGCGTATGGACTGCTTGTTGGCGGATGGTTGGGTTCATGCACGGATTCGGTTGCCGGGGCAGGCGGTCTGTGATGGACAGTTGGTTTTCCCAGATAGTTGTCTTGGCATTGGATGGTCAATTGTATTGTGTGTTTGCTGGTGGTATTGTATATGTTAGCAGTTTGTTGTGCTTGTGTGTTGGAAGGTTGTTGAGCTTGTGAGTCCCTGTGGTGTTGTATGTGAGATGTTGAGTGTTGTTAGTGAGTTGTGGTTTCTTGACGTTGTTTATAAGTGGTTGTGTGTGGACTTGTAGCGTTGTTGTTTTGATGTAGTTGGTATTCATCTGCACAGTGATTTGTTGTTATTGAGTTTTTGTGTGGTTGTAGTATATTACTTGTTGTGTTGTGATTTCTGGTGGTTGTTGCGTCTCAGCAGCCGT